>NC_137819.1:41537781-41637781 GCF_963921795.1 Nannobrachium achirus | reverse complement strand
ATATATACCAGCATGTGTCATATCCATCCTCTCCTGTTCTCACCTTCATGTTTTCCCTTGCAGAAATGTCCGGGGAAGTTTAAGAAGATCTTCTCTGAACTGGAGCTGATCACGGTAAGCAGCACACTCTCTGACCTCTGTCCTCCCCCTCACGTTATAGTCATAATTATCTGTAATGGCTGATAAATGTTCTTAGTTGAATTTGAGGCAGAGAGAGAAAGAGATGTGATGCCTGATTTATATGTTGTTGCACGTAATGTTTGCAAAAAAAAAAACGCTGATTTACTGCGCTTGTAGATAGGCTGTTTCTGGTTCGCAATACCTGCGTACAACTAAGTATAACTCAGAGTTATAGAGTCATCGCCACTCACTCTCCATCCCTCCGTCCCTCATCCTTCTCTCCACTCCTACTGTACTTCTTCTCTCTCTGTCCATTTCTCCTCTTCGTTCTTTTCTGCACTCGGGGGTTTCTTCTACTTCTTCTCTTGGTGTTGGTTATGTCTGTCCAGGAGGCAGGAGATAGTGAATATAGGCCGAACTAGGACTGCTTTGTCTTGTGAAAGAAAAGAAAGATTAACCATATATTTTGTCATTGTTTTTAAATGGTTTGTAATGATAATGGGTTCCCATTTTTAGGTGACTGTGGGAGTGGCAGAAAGTGGGGGTGATAGACAATTCGGGCTACTGCATTATAAAGAAAACAAAAACGTGTGCATGATCACATTACTTAATGGAGATCCACAACAGGATCGAAATGTTGTCAAACAAATAAATACGTTTTGTACGTACTCTGGTGTGCGGGCTCTACTCTACCCTCTTTGAACTGAAGCCTGTTTAGCCCAGCACCCACCAGTCGTTGTGCGTTGACTAAGTTCCCTTCCTCCTATGTCTGTCCAGGACCCATCTCTGAACCACAAGGCTTACAGGGAGTCCTTCAAACGGATGAAGCCGCCCAAAATCCCCTTCATGCCTCTGCTTCTGAAAGGTACGCACGCACACACACACACGCGCGCGCACGCTTTGTCTTATTTTGAAAGTTACTTCAAACACGCTCAGAAACAAAACACACCTTTGTCTTCTACCCAGATATCACTTTCATCCATGAAGGAAACAAGACATTTCACGACAACCTGGTCAACTTTGAGAAGCTGGTGAGTTTGGACCGTCACCTTTACTGACTATTGTTTTTAGAAGTTTATTCTTTTCTAATGTATGTTCTTTTCAATGTAAGAGCTATCACCTTACCGCAGTGTAGTTTTCTAGCTATCACCTAAAAATGTATAACAAAGCCTAGTTGATAGCTAGAAAACTACACCGCGGTGAGGTGATAGCTCTTCACCTTGGACTATGATAGAGGCTTGAGTAGTTAGTTAAAAGATTAACCCCAGTGCCACAAATAGCGTTTGGCATTTGAGTTTTTCCGTCAATGTGCATTATCAGTGATGAAAAACTATCTATGGAGCCCTCCGATTCAGCTCATACTGTATGTTGATAAACTGCTGATTCAATTATTCTTCTACACTCACTGTTTCCCTCTTCCTTGTGTATGTGTGTGTGTGTGGTGTGGTACTTTGATAATATCTGGAATTTATCAATATCACTTCAGTTTAAAATAATGTCAAGTACGGTATCAAGTTATTTTCTATCTGTCCTAATGGAAACAGATACAAGATCTTCTCTTGTATTGTCTCTGATGGCAGCGTGTCTGTTCTCTCCTGATTCCACAGCATATGATCGCAGACACGGTGCGTTTAATTCGTCACTGCCAAAGCGATCAACCTGGTGAGTGTTCACTCTGGAAGCAATAATTACACTAGGTTCATGTCGTCTCTGTCGGGTGGAAACCTCATATGTCCAAAACTGTTACTTTTCAGGATTCAAATTTAATTTAGATTTAAGTTTCTGCACGACATTGACAACTTTTTTGTTTGTTTATTTGTATTTTTTTGGCCCACAGTGATGTGGCAACCCAACAAAAGAACAGCATGTCTTATTGAGCATACAGCCCACTCAGATTTAGTTTCCCATCCATTTATTGCTGTGGATCTGTTGCCCCCTGGTGTTTGAGTTTGCATACTGCATCCTTAAGAGAAGGGCCTTGGTTCTCTTGACTTGTCTCTCCCACGCACTTTGCAGTTTGTACCTACAGTTTCCAAGCAACCGTCTTCAGGGACCCTTTTTTTGCTGTCTATATACTATAGGGTCCTAATACAATCCCTGTGCGTATCAAATGTGTTAATCTATCTATGCATGTGATGTGTGTATATAGGGCTGTCACAAAGTTTTACTTGACGATTAATTGTCCCTCCAATAATTGCGATTAACTATATATATATAATTGCGTTTCTGTCGTTGAACTTTGGAGCATTATGAATAAAGGCTTATATTTAACTTTAATTTATTAACTTTATATTAAATATATTACTTTATAGGCCTATATACACACCCATCTCTGTGTGCGTGCGTGCGTGCGTGCGTGCGTGCGTGCGTGTAGCATCTCCTACTGTGTGTTCATTTTTTGTGTGTGTGTGTGTGTCTCCTAGGCAACGAGGTAACCGGGGGCGACAGTGCAGAGGTGAGAGCCAGCGTTCACTATCTGCACATCATCGACAATCAGCAGACTCTGTTCCAGCTCTCTCACAAACTGGAGCCACGGGCCTGAGCGCACACGCACGCACACACGCACACACACACACACACACACACACACACACACACACACACACACACACACACACACACAGAACCGCACTACCAGCATGACTGAGTGGACATTAAAAGTGCCATGTGTTCTTCCCTAAAGCCCCTAGGGGGCGACGATAAAGACACGAAGCTGCACTCTGCCTCAACCGTGACAGTATCGGCCGCTGCTTCTTCCCTCAAAGCCTTCGTAACGCCAGAGACGTGCCGTTATGAAGGCTTTACGGGCCTCTCTCCTCCTCATCCTCTTCTTCAGCCAACCGTCCGCACCAACAGACTCTCCACAGCACTGAAAGTGATTTTACCAAAAAAAAACTGAGACCCCAGGAGACCGTACAACAGATGCAGTGTGCGCTGGTCGGACCCATTAGGCTTGTTGTTGTAGTTTTTTTGAGCGGTGCAAACTGCTCCTTCGTTTCACTCTGTGTGTGTGTCAGCCAAAAGAAATTAGCACGGATCTCCATGTTGTATTGTGCTCATACACACAAAGTAACTGACGTCACGGACCGCTCACTTTGCACAGGTGCTATTTTAATTGTATTAGCGGTTGCAGGAAGAGTGGGCACTAAGGAAGAGTGGGCACCTCAATGTAAAATTGTCTAATTTGTCCAAAATGTTTAAAAAATGTATATATTTGGAAAATGGTAATGTAAACTTTACAGCAACTTTATAGTAAAGCATACATGATTAGAACATGCATGAACATTACACAATTTATGTTTAATATTTCTAAAATAACTACAAATTGCTGCAAAATAAAATCCAGTTATTTTGGGCATAAACAAGAAGTTGAAGTATAATTGTAAGTCTGATAATGATGTAAAGTGCATGTTCACATCATGCATAATTACTTAAGACCATTTTTCAAATATATATATATTCTTTACATTTTGGACAAAATCGCACGTTTTACATCGAGGTGCCAATTTTTCTTGTATCCGTATTATTAGCCCTGTGACAGTGACGGACGCTTGCTTATTTTTGGTATCTTACTTTCTTCTCTCTTTGTGGCGCTCATGAGCCAGTTCCACAGGTGGAGCAGCTGCCTGGCTGCCACTCTTTGCTCTCTGTTGTTGCTGTTCACAACAACTCCCAGCAATCTGGACTGCATCATTTTAAATCTGCAAAGATGCACTGTATTGTATACGACTTATTAGTTATGTTTTGGAAGAAAAAAAAAAAAAAACACTATCCGATGGATATGATCATGTCAACGTGTTTTATATTCACGCTCCTCTGTGTATTAGAAACTGAATAGTAGGGCTCTGCCTTGCGGTGTCTCGTCACATTCGTTCTTTTTTATTTCTTTTGGATGTTTGCCGTTTCAGCTGCTTATTGGTTATTGTGCCGTTAGCATATACGCAGGTTCCGATGTGTGAGACGTCTGAATACTGCCGCACGCAACGCTGGCATGTCAAAGAAGTTGTACCGTGACATTACTTCATCCTCCATCCAAAATCGACAAAATGAAACTCTTGATTGTGCCACAGTTTCATGCCAAAAGTCACCGTCATATGTCTTGTTGCCATTAGGTTTGCCATTTGTTTTTGCCTTCCTTTCTTGGGTCACCATTTTATGATTGTGAGAAGTTCTCAGCCACATGACGCACCCTCATCCCCCCCAAAAAAATATACAGTTTTGTATGAAATTTACATTGTATACTGTATATATTTATGTACCGCCACACGTTCCAGTGCCAAACACCCTGCCACAGTGAGTCAATGATACAGTATACTGTAGACATAGGAGTCAACGCGTGAACACAATGATGTGGAGCTACTGGGAAGGCGCAGGAGGCTGCTGCTCATTCTTGTTGGCAGATGTACTGTAAGTCGCACAAGCCCCACTTCCCCATGATATTATGTGAACCTCAAGATGATCTGGATGTCACAAGATGTGAAAGACTGTATAAATCAGGATTGATAATCATGCCTTGGTTGGTGCTGATAGCTTCCCAAAAAAGACAAGACAGGTTTCATGTTACGGAACCCAAAGTTGCAATTTGCCCCTTTTTTCCCACTTTATTTTTTGGTCAATAAAGGGCTGATCCAGTCTAAATCATGCAAGGAAATACAGCCTTCTCTCAGTGTACCTCCAAATACAGTCCTTTGCTTCTGACTGTTCAAAATTTATTGTCTACATTATTTGGTCCAATTGCACAGGCCCCTACATCAAAACACTCTTTTTTTCCCCCCCCTTCTCTCTAAATGTAGTTACCAATAATTGTTTTCCCCGTTTTATCCCAATTTAGTCATCATGACAATTGCGGTATTCCCCACATATTCAGTGTAGTCTTGTCACTCACTGCTGCCACTAATGTCTCACCTGCCCCCACCGGGAGGACGTACTTGGTGCGTGTGGAGGAACATCCTACTCCTTACTGACGTGCAGTCACTGATGTGGTGACAAGGATCCACCTCCCCCGCTCAGCTTCCCTCCTCCCAAACACGTCCGATCGTGCTCAAGTGGACGTCGGGGGCGAGCCGAAGGCACTGCGAAGGATTCATTCAAACCCATCGTCTCTGCCATGGTGGTCAGGACCTTTACCCCTGTACCTCTCTAGTTCTCAAACTTTCTTGTGTCAAGGACCCCCATATTGATTTACATTTGGCCACAGACCCCCTCATCTGAAAATGTTTTGTGCCAAATGGAGCCATGAGGTGATCACCGGATCTGACACAGAGAGAAGCAGTGATTTAAGCCTCCCTGAAGAAAACGCTATACTTGAGATTCTGCTTGGCTTCTCTCGGCTCACAAGGCACTTGGTTACGTAGTCATGAGCAGCGTTCCTCAATGCACTTTAACGCAACTAAGACCTGAGGCCGATTCTGCAAATGCCTTCTAAATCAGTAGTTCTCAAACTTTTTCCGCGGACGCCCATCTGAAAATGTTGTGTGCCAGGGACCCCCCCAGAAGTTTTGTGTAAAATCTAAATTATTCAATAACCTTTTTCAAACCACACAACATGTTTGAGAACTACTGTTCTAAATCCTAAGAGTTTTCTGAAAAAAGTATGTTGCTATATAGCCTAGCTAAAATCTAAAATGACACGGATGCTCTCCTGGTTTTGAAAAGAGTTTGAGAACCACTGAGGGTTCAAAATAAATGACAATTGAGTTTACATTTCAACCGTATGTGGGGGACCCATGTACACACACACCCCCCTACACCTCTGCTCTCCTAGGGGCCAGGAGCAGTATGTGTGCTACAGTACTACTTATTTATTGTAATATATTGTTTATTATTTATGTATTGCCGGGGTGGCAGAATGTTTCTGTTGATGATGTGCCATGTTCAGAGGCTTTATGGAAGACTTTATGGAGGCTTGTGGAATTCCATAGAAAGTTAAAAGATTTGTTTAAAGGAAATGATTGTTTTTGGTTTAAACTTAAAGCTGCAACACTGGAATGTAAACGTGCTACTTGAGTTGAGTTTTGTGAGCTTCGGAGGACAGGACGTTTGAGGCAAAAACAGAGCGAGAGAGAGCATTGTATCTAGTATTTCAAAGGCCATTGTCATGACTATGTATAGTTCTGTTTTTACAAGAATGTCGTTTGAACCTGTTTGCATGACGTGACATGAAGAAAACTTAAGATCCCCCACACGTGCTCACACAATGCAAGAGACTTTGTACTACTGTAATATTGTTGATGTGTAAATATAATTATGCCTATGTTTGGGATGTCATTATTTATCTATCGTAAGAGGAAAAAAAGTCAAACAAAGCAATATGTGTCCCCCCTCGTATCCCCTTAAATCCCCCCCAAGACAGTCAAAGCCACATGTCTTTTCTAAAGCCGCATTTTACTATGTCAAAGTTTTACTGAAAGTTAATAAATTATAGGTTTTATGTGACATTTACTGGTGTTGGTCATTTGCATTTGCAACATAAATACCAGAAAAATACCTACCACATTGTTTTTTAGGATTGTTTTCCATTCAAATATCAAAATGTATGCATAGCTTACTTCACGACAGATAACTAGTTCACAGATGGATTTTCACCCATCCTTCACGAACATCCACGCGCACACTCCTAAACATTCCTATAAAGCCCTGACAGAGAGCTACCCCCTCACCCTTTCCTTTCCTACCTCAATTATCCATTTATCGCCCATTCCTACTTCTACTTTCTTATTCTTCTAGATTGCGTGTAGAATGTTTCATGCAAAATGCATAAAAACCCCAGGATATAAAAACAGATTTAAGCGTTTTACAAACTGCTCAAAACAGGTATAATGGGGTTTGCATTAAAGGGTGGGGCATTCATTCCCTATTTACATCGTTCCCGACCGAGTAGGCCGGTCCCCGACTAGACACTCGGCCGCCCGACAGGTCAGGAATCAAACCCAGGCCCTTTAACTCGTCAAGGCCCTGCTTGGCTTTACTAATTAACATACGTTTTATGCCCATATATGGAGATTCCTATAGTATCCATATTAAGGACATTATTAAGGATATTGTTGGCCACAGACTGACCCCAGTAGAGGATGTCTGGGTGTAATGCCAGACAGTGGACCTGGATGGGAGGTGAGGGTTACTGAGCTAAGATTAAATGTTTATTCAATGTGTTCACCTCAGATAACCTACTGTATAACCCTAGAACACTAACGTTGGATATTATCAAACCATTAAGAGCACATTAGGTACATTTTACCCAATATAATAAATTCCTTAAAGAGGTGGTGCCATAGTTTTGTACTTTTTCTGTTTTTCATGTGTCTAGGAGGTTGAAAGTATTTCATTAGACCCCCTGGTGTGGTTTTTATGAGAAATTATGTATTCTCTTGGTATTTGTTTGTTTTCTCTTGGAGGCTGCCTCCTTGTGGTCAAAAGTATCAGTTAAAAAACACACATACTAAGTATGTCACAGTAACTCCGCCCCTAATTACCATTCACCCAACACTGTGGGGTGTGGCTAACTTCAGCTGGGTCACCACCCACCATGACATCCATGCATACTTAATGAACTGGGGGTGTGGCCACATAAAAACCCAATTTTAACTCTTTCTGTATACTTTTTTGGAAAAAATCTTCCTCCTGGTTTAATCATAATACCTGATAATCATGTTTTAGAGGGGGGGAAATCATGGCACCACCTCTTTAATAAATCTTTCTCATAAAAATATATCAAAGTATAACAATACATGGCAAATTGAGCTCTTCTTTGATATTTCAACATGAAATTTCACAAAGAAACCAAAAATCGAACCTCGGTTCGAAGTGAAGCGGTGAATTCTTATTCCATGTGTTCTAGAGCTATGAAATCTGTGTTCTAGATCTATACATTCTATCTTCTAGATCTATACTTTCTATGTGCTTTAGTTCTATATTTTCATGAATTCTGAATGAATGAATGATTTTGTCTGGAGGGCCAAATTGTCATGTGAAGCTTGACCAATCCTCAATTCTGCATGCACTGGACAGACATGGGACAGACAAAGCCACACCTTGGAAGCGGCTTTCACCGCTTCAAAAACAGGTGTCATGGGGGATGTATAAAAAGCAGCAAACTCTGTGAGAAAGAATATTCCTAAAAAATTGAGCTGGGAACTTCTCCTTTGGTCCATCCATTCCTGTGACATGTGAGCCTTGTCCATTGATGGCACAGTCTTAATTGCATCACCTGACAACTGGGAATATGGGATTTTCTTTTACCCTCTATCACTAATGTTGTGAAAATCACCCAAATACCTGACTGTAGATTAGGAAAAAATCACACCCAGTGTGAAATGAGCGGAGCTTGGCCAATGAGCCAAGTGTGGGACATACAGTACATACAAACAGACAGAGCCAGATGTTAGGAGCGGTTAGCACCACTCAAAAACCAGGAATGGCAGCAGGGAAACAAAGCTAACTTATATGACGTCAGTGAGCATCCTGAAGGTACCCAACTTACCCAAGAACCATTGTGTGGGTGAAAATCACCCAATGTTAGTGTTCTAGAATCTAGTGCACAGTAAGACGGGTGAACATGCCTTTGCTGTGTTGGCACCGAAGTTGTGGAACAAACTCCCTTTGAGGATCAAAGCTGACCCCACCCTAGAGACTTTTAAAAGCATGCTTAAAGGGTGACTTCACCCATTTTCAACTATCTTCATATAATTGGTCCTCACTAATGTTCCTGATAAAATGGTAAAAAATTAAAACGTTGTTTTCTCACTCACCAGGGAAAAAAATAAAAACATACAGTACAAGTGAATGGATCTGCACATTCCTAAAGTTAAGGACATTTAAGACTTTTTTTTAAATAAACTAATAAATAAAATATGTCAAATGTTACCTATGAAAGAGGCAAAAACTGTGAAACTAGCCGATCTACAAGCTCACAACCCCTTGCATTGCGACTTGCGAGGCATTGTCCCCCCCCATCCCCACATTCCTCAGTCAATAATTTGATGACCAGCAGACAGTGGTTCCCTATGGAGACACAAAGAACCTGCTTTGTTCTCTGTGGAGACACAAAGAGTCTCCTCAAGTTAATGCGGTAAAATAATAATAATAATAATAATAATAAAGAAAATCCATTAATTCAAGCCTCCAAGGGCTGAGTAATCGATAGAAAAAAACAAAACATCTTTTTGGCAGTGAACTATCCCTTTAAAGAGAAAATCACTACATACTGTACTGTATACTGTATATTATCTTGAAACTGGTAACCAATAGTTCTATATATATTTGATCTTGTATAATAATTAGACTTATTGTATGCATTTGAACTCTTTTAAACCTCTATAGTGCTCCTTAAAGCAAGTGTCCCTCGGTCAATCTGTCTAACAATTATTAAACTAATAATAATTGATAGCTTATGGGAAACAGTGTTCCACGTAGTTGTACTGATCATATCTTATCTTTGTGTCATACAAAGTTTTATGAAATGTTTTCATAGCCCATGCATCCAAGGCTATTGGTTGACATGACAATAATTAAAATCCTTGATAACTTATGGGAAACCCTAGTCTAAGGGATCAAATCAAGTTTAAGGATCAAATCTTATCTTTGTCTCTCATATAAAGAATATTAATCATCATAACCCATGCCCTGTTTACCGTATTTGGTTGGCTACAAAGTGTCTGAGTTACCAGAACTAAGATAACGTATCATAAGAGGGGCCATAATAAGCCTTAATATGTTTATGGAAATCAGGATATGTCTATTCAATAATCTTAAGATTAGTAGATGTTTGCTGAATATTAGTAGTATTGAGTAGCCTACACTCAAATGTTTATATATTTCAAGTTTATTCTTGTAGGAGACTGTGTGTGAGAAGCAGGACATGTGTCTAATGCCCTGGGTTTCAAGGCTGGTTGGTTCACACTGACATTAAGTCACTACTGTATTAAACTTACTTTTAATCTTATTTGGAAAGGCTTTACACGTAGGACAATGCTACAGTCATCCGCTGCTCTGATAAGGGGTCTAGACATTGCGGCAAGATTATGGAGATTAGAAAACAGGATGTTGTTTGGTAAACTAAATGTATGCCTATTTCAGTCAGAAGAGATACCATAGCTGACCATAGCTTGTTGAGTACCTAAAAAATGCCTGCAATATATTTGCCCTAGTTTAATAAATCCACATGCTGCATATTGAATGAAGATGTGTCTGCAGTCTTTCTGTGCCTTCTACTCCAAGTCAGGCATTGGGGGAAGAAATACATTTTCAGAAGAAACTCGAATCAAATCAGCAGAAGTGAAGATGTTCACATACCCTGATAGCATCTATTCAGAGCTGCTAGGTCAGTAAAGGACATGCTTGGTGGACACAAGGCCCTGGGGCCCAAGGCCATCTATAGAACATTGGTTCTCAAAGTGGTGTCCTTGGGGGGGGGGGATACCAGGGGGTCCCCGTGCAGCAAAATCAGCCACAATCATTTTAACAATTTTAACCATATTTTATACTCTGGCTATATAGC
Source organism: Nannobrachium achirus (assembly GCF_963921795.1). Taxonomy (NCBI): domain Eukaryota; kingdom Metazoa; phylum Chordata; class Actinopteri; order Myctophiformes; family Myctophidae; genus Nannobrachium; species Nannobrachium achirus. The sequence goes on along the minus strand of NC_137819.1, from coordinate 41,627,166 downwards.
CGCAAGTTCATAATGCGTCACTTTGTGCCACGGTATATGCTTGTACATCTGCTTTTTTTGTTATCATTAAAAATTTCGCAAATCTTTGAAGATGTGTTTTTAAAGCAAACTGTTTTATCTCAAATATTTGCTTCAGGAGGAGTCCACTGGCTCTGCCTTTTGTCCAAACTTAACAACCATGTTTTTCTTTTAAAACTCCCCCTTCAATCAATCAATCAATCCACATTTTTATCTTTTATTTATTTGACCTGTTTTTACATCCTTATTGTCTTTATCATAATTGTCTTTTTCCCTGTTCCACCTCTTTGATTTTCTTTTATCTCTTCTGTTGGCTGTTCTTAATCTCTTTATCTTACCTTTAGTACTGACAATGAGCCAACTGCATTACGACAATTCATATTACATCACCCTGACACCCTCTGTGGAGCAGATATAAAGCCAAGCTGTCTAACCCCTGCAAGATACAGACATCCACAGAGAGACATCAAGAAGAACCAAACCCAAGATCTACTGACAGAGAGACAACCTCAGGCAGATATGCATCTGATTCCTCATCTCCTAGGCTTGCTGGGCCTGCTGACACTGAGCACCGTGCACACCAGTCCCTTGACTGAGCTGGAGCTACAGAATGAAGCCCTGGCACTAGACATCGAGTACCCTGCTGCCTCAGCTGAGGTGGAGGCTGTGGAGCTACAGAATGAAGGCCTGGATGTCCACCCTGCTGCCTTGACTGACATGGAGCCACAGAATGAAGGCTTGGCACTAGACACCGTGCACACCGATCGCTTGCCCTTTGTTGAATTTAAGTTAGAGCGTGGAAACTGTAAAGACTCATGGGTGTCTCACAACGGCCGCTGCTACAAGTACGTCCGTCATCCAATGACCTGGGCCGAAGCAGAAGAGAACTGCCGCGAGTATGAAGGTGGAAACCTGGTGTCCATCCACAGCGAAAGCGAGTACCATTTTGTCCGATACCTGACCCTGAGCGGTAACAACATGAAAGATGAATTTGCCTGGATTGGACTGAGTGACATTCACAAGAATGATTACTGGATGTGGTCTGATGGGTGCAGAGCACACTTCACCTTTTGGAGAGATAGAGCGCCAGACAACGGTGGTCAATGTGTCCATATGAACTGTGTCAGCAAATGGCATGACTATCCATGTTCCACGAGGTCAGCTTCTGTGTGTGCAACTCGTATTAACTGTTAAAATGATATGATTGTCTCATTCAACACATTGAATGAATTGTACTGGGTCTTCATAATAAATGTACTTTAAATTATTTCATGTGTTTGGTGCAATCAATTTCAGTGTGTCTCTATGGTAAAGAACAACACTCATATAAGAAGAGCAACTTTTCACTTAAGTTGTCCTGGATGCATGGCAAATGAGATCTAAACATCTACCCTTGTGTCAGGATGTCTTCTATCAATTGAAATTCTGAGTAAGCATAGATGACAAGGGCCATAAAAATATGACTAGACCCAGGTTAGTGGTAAGTTGATCCAAATCAAGGGGAAAGTTGATCTACATGATCATTTTAAAAAGTTTACACTTGAACAAATAATGTATTCACTTATCAAACATTATTTAAAAACACATTTCCATTGTAGTATTTATTATCTTAACAGTTATTAAAACAATATGAAGCCAATTAAATAAGGGTTCTTGTTCAGAACCTTTTAATATTTGCAATACAATATTGTAAACTTCTCTTAAATGAGTATATCCATAAAATTAAAGGTCATTCAGCATAATTTGAGTAGCAAAGACATAATAAAAAAGTTGTGATTAATATTAGGATAATTTGGTTCATTATACCCCACACAGACTAAAGGCTTAGGGTTAGGGTTAGGGTTACTGGCTAGAACAACTAGCCAATAACTTCAGACCATTTATTTTCTAAATTAATCACATGGTTTCATCCATTGGCAAATCACTAACATGTATGATATAAAACCTCAGACCTGGGTAGATTTGGTTTGACATAACAAGTGAAAATCTGACTTTGATCGAAAAAAAAGGTTTCTTTGTGTAAAAGAAAGTTTTCTACTTTCCCTGTGTGCTTTCAAATTTTCAAAGCCAGGTGTAAATGATGGATGTTCAACAGATTTAATGTCACAGGACAACGCAGTTTTCTAGTTTTCTAGATAAAGGGAGTGGTTCAACTTCAGAATTTTATTTGTCACTTTCTCCATATACAGTACTTACATACATACAGAAAATGAAATATCGTTCCCCCTCAGTCACTTGCAGTGTAACATAAAAACATACATAAAACTTACCCACTGGCTCATCTTACCCCGTTCTCCCTACATGATCCTCTGTCATTTACTCACCTTTAGTCATATTATTGCATACTGAAAACAATCTTACTGATATATCTGTATTATGGTCATACTCATGCCACTGTGAAGAATAATCAAATTGTGTAGTACATCATCAACAAGGATTTAGCTTGTCTACTTTTGTAGCCTGATTTTAGACTCTGCAGAGTCTGCACTGGAGCTTGAGTCTGACATTGTCCCATTGTGTTGAGATTTCAAAGGGGAGGGGATTTGAAATGTGAAATTCCCAATCACAAGAGATCTGGTGGGAGGGGTTGTGTTTGACTTGTGTGTACACAAAAACATTCCCCCCTCCCCTCTATGACAAGAATCAAACAGGTCGTTGTCTTTGATGCTTTCATTGCAGTGATGGCTGAATGGTTAGTGTCCATACCTAGGACTCGGGAGGCCCCAGAGGTCGAAGGTACGATTCCCTGCTCCAGCTATCACTGCTCCCCTGCGCTCCTTGTGAGCAGCACTGGGTTCAGCTGGGTTAAGCTGAAGAAAAAAAGCAGCTGGGTTGGGCTGCGATATCTGAATTTCCCTCGTGGGATGAGTAGGTATTTCATTCATTCATTCATCATTGATTAGAGAGATCACTAACGAGGTGTGCACACTGCACAGCCCCCTTTGAAGTTCAAAGGGAGCAATTAAGAGCTCTAGCTGAGCTCCCCCTCCCTCCACTGTTTTTGTAGATTTTCTCTTTCTGCTGATTTGCTGTCTCGTTAGACCCACCCCCTCCTCCGAGGCTCCGACTCTCATTGGCCTGGTCTTGCCTCAGACCAGAGAAATTCTAGGTTCATTACGCTACACCAGACCAAGCAAACCAGTCCGCTCAGAGAGTGGGCGGGTCTATGGGCTGGAGCCAGGCAACTTCTTTTGTGCATGAAGATTGATTGATTGATTGATTGATTGATTGATTGATTGATTGATTGATTGATTGATTGATTAAATACTTTATTAGTCAGAAATGTAATCATTTAGGGTTATTATTGTGAGTAGAGGAGAGAGATCTTTGTTTTCTTGGTGAATTTTTATTAATAGTAATATTTTTTGTAATATCAATCACTATTTATGAACTAAATAAAGGGATTTTTTTGTCGCATTCCTCAGCAAATGATTTGATGACCAGCAGTGGTTCCCTATGGAGAAACAAAGAATTAAAACGTTGTTTTCTCACTCACCAGGGAAAAAAAGAAAAACATACAGTACAAGTGAATGGATCTGCACATTCCTAAAGTGACAAATTAAGGACATTTAAGACTTTTTTTTTAAATAAACCAATAAATAAAATATGTCAAATGTTACCTATGAAAGAGGCAAAAACTGTGAAACTAGCCGATCTACAAGCTCACAACCCCTTGCATTGCGACTTGCGAGGCATTGTCCCCCCCATCCCCACATTCCTCAGTCAATAATGTGATGACCAGCAGTGGTTCCCTATGGAGACACAAAGAACCTGCTTTGTTCTCTGTGGAGACACAAAGAGTCTCCTCAAGTTAATGCGGTAAAATAATAATAATAATAATAATAATAATAATAAAGAAAATCCATTAATTCAAGCCTCCAAGGGCTGAGTAATCGATAGAAAAAAAAAAAACATCTTTTTGGCAGTGAACTATCCCTTTAAAGAGAAAATCACTACATACTGTATACTGTATATTATCTTGAAACTGGTAACCAATAGTTCTATATATATTTGATCTTGTATAATAATTAGACTTATTGTATGCATTTGAACTCTTTTAAACCTCTATAGTGCTCCTTAAAGCAAGTGTCCCTCGGTCAATCTGTCTAACAATTATTAAACTAATAATAATTGATAGCTTATGGGAAACAGTGTTCCACGTAGTTGTACTGATCATATCTTATCTTTGTGTCATAGGGTTAGTAAATGTTTTAATAAATGTTTTCATAGCCCATGCATCCAAGGCTATTGGTTGACACGACAATAATTAAAATCCTTGATAACTTATGGGAAACCCTAGTCTAAGGGATCAAATCAAGTTTAAGGATCAAATCTTATCTTTGTCTCTCATATAAAGAATATTAATCATCATAACCCATGCCCTGTTTACCGTATTTGGTTGGCTACAAAGTGTCTGAGTTACCAGAACTAAGATAACGTATCATAAGAGGGGCTATAATAAGCCTTAATATGTTTATGGAAATCAGGATATGTCTATTCAATAATCTTAAGATTAGTAGATGTTTGCTGAATATTAGTAGTATTGAGTAGCCTACACTCAAATGTTTATATATTTCAAGTTTATTCTTGTAGGAGACTGTGTGTGAGAAGCAGGACATGTGTCTAATGCCCTGGGTTTCAAGGCTGGTTGGTTCACACTGACATTAAGTCACTACTGTATTAAACTTACTTTTAGATTATTTGGAAAGGCTTTACACGTAGGACAATGCTACAGTCATCCGCTGCTCTGATAAGGGGTCTAGACATTGCGGCAAGATTATGGAGATTAGAAAACAGGATGTTGTTTGGTAAACTAAATGTATGCCTATTTCAGTCAGAAGAGATACCATAGCTGACCATAGCTTGTTGAGTACCTAAACAATGCCTGCAATATATTTGCCCTAGTTTAATAAATCCACATGCTGCATATTGAATGAAGATGTGTCTGCAGTCTTTCTGTGCCTTCTACTCCAAGTCAGGCATTGGGGGAAGAAATACATTTTCAGAAGAAACTCGAATCAAATCAGCAGAAGTGAAGATGTTCACATACCCTGATAGCATCTATTCAGAGCTGCTAGGTCAGTAAAGGACATGCTTGGTGGACACAAGGCCTGGGGCCCAAGGCCATCTAGAACATTGGTTCTCAAATGTGGTGTCCTTGGGGGGGGGGGGATACCAGGGGGTCCCCGTGCAGCAAAATCAGCCACAATCATTTTAACAATTTTAACCATATTTTATACTCTGGCTATATAGCCGCAAGTTCATAATGCGTCACTTTGTGCCACGGTATATGCTTGTACATCTGCTTTTTTTGTTATCATTAAAAATTTCTCAAATCTTTGAAGATGTGTTTTTAAAGCAAACTGTTTTATCTCAAATATTTGCTTCAGGAGGAGTCCACTGGCTCTGCCTTTTGTCCAAACTTAACAACCATGTTTTTCTTTTAAAACTCCCCCTTCAATCAATCAATCAATCCACATTTTTATCTTTTATTTATTTGACCTGTTTTTACATCCTTATTGTCTTTATCATAATTGTCTTTTTCCCTGTTCCACCTGTTTGATTTTCTGTTGGCAGTTCTTAATCTCTTTATCTTACCTTTAGTACTGACAATGAGCCAACTGCATTACGACAATTCATATTACATCACCCTGACACCCTCTGTGGAGCAGATATAAAGCCAAGCAGTCTAACCCCTGCAAGATACAGACATCCACAGAGAGACATCAAGAAGAACCAAACCCAATATCTACTGACAGAGAGACAACCTCAGGCAGATATGCATCTGATTCCTCATCTCCTAGGCTTGCTGGGCCTGCTGACACTGAGCACCGTGCACACCAGTCCCTTGACTGAGCTGGAGCTACAGAATGAAGCCCAGGCACTAGACATCGAGTACCCTGCTGCCTCAGCTGAGGTGGAGCTACAGAATGAAGGCCTGGATGTCCACCCTGCTGCCTTGACTGACATGGAGCCACAGAATGAAGGCTTGGCACTAGACACCGTGCACACCGATCGCTTGCCCTTTGTTGAATTTAAGTTAGAGCGTGGAAACTGTAAAGACTCATGGGTGTCTCACAACGGCCGCTGCTACAAGTACGTCCGTCATCCAATGACCTGGGCCGAAGCAGAAGAGAACTGCCGCGAGTATGAAGGTGGAAACCTGGTGTCCATCCACAGCGAAAGCGAGTACCATTTTGTCCGATACCTGACCCTGAGCGGTAACAACATGAAAGATGAATTTGCCTGGATTGGACTGAGTGACATTCACAAGAATGATTACTGGATGTGGTCTGATGGGTGCAGAGCACACTTCACCTTTTGGAGAGATAGAGCGCCAGACAACGGTGGTCAATGTGTCCATATGAACTGTGTCAGCAAATGGCATGACTATCCATGTTCCACGAGGTCAGCTTCTGTGTGTGCAACTCGTATTAACTGTTAAAATGATATGATTGTCTGATTTGTCTCATTCAACACATTGAATGAATTGTACTGGGTCTTCATAATAAATGTACTTTAAATAATTTCATGTGTTTGGTGCAATCAATTTCAGTGTGTCTCTATGGTAAAGAACAACACTCATATAAGAAGAGCAACTTTTCACTTAAGTTGTCCTGGATGCATGGCAAATGAGATCTAAACATCTACCCTTGTGTCAGGATGTCTTCTATCAATTGAAATTCTGAGTAAGCATAGATGACAAGGGCCATAAAAATATGACTAGACCCAGGTTAGTGGTAAGTTGATCCAAATCAAGGGGAAAGTTGATCTACATGATCATTTTAAAAAGTTTACACTTGAACAAATAATGTATTCACTTATCAAACATTATTTAAAAACACATTTCCATTGTAGTATTTATTATCTTAACAGTTATTAAAACAATATGAAGCCAATTAAATAAGGGTTCTTGTTCAGAACCTTTTAATATTTGCAATACAATATTGTAAACTTCTCTTAAATGAGTATATCCATAAAATTAAAGGTCATTCAGCATAATTTGAGTAGCAAAGACATAATAAAAAAGTTGTGATTAATATTAGGATAATTTGGTTCATTATACCCCACACAGACTAAAGGCTTAGGGTTAGGGTTAGGGTTACTGGCTAGAACAACTAGCCAATAACTTCAGACCATTTATTTTCTAAATTAATCACATGGTTTCATCCATTGGCAAATCACTAACATGTATGATATAAAACCTCAGACCTGGGTAGATTTGGTTTGACATAACAAGTGAAAATCTGACTTTGATCGAAAAAAAAGGTTTCTTTGTGTAAAAGAAAGTTTTCTACTTTCCCTGTGTGCTTCCAAATTTTCAAAGCCAGGTGTAAATGATGGATGTTCAACAGATTTAATGTCACAGGACAACGCAGTTTTCTAGTTTTCTAGATAAAGGGAGTGGTTCAACTTCAGAATTTTATTTGTCACTTTCTCCATATACAGTACTTACATACATACAGAAAATGAAATATCGTTCCCCCTCAGTCACTTGCAGTGTAACATAAAAACATACATAAAACTTACCCACTGGCTCATCTTACCCCGTTCTCCCTACATGATCCTCTGTCATTTACTCACCTTTAGTCATATTATTGCATACTGAAAACAATCTTACTGATATATCTGTATTATGGTCATACTCATGCCACTGTGAAGAATAATCAAATTGTGTAGTACATCATCAACAAGGATTTAGCTTGTCTACTTTTGTAGCCTGATTTTAGACTCTGCAGAGTCTGCACTGGAGCTTGAGTCTGACATTGTCCCATTGTGTTGAGATTTCAAAGGGGAGGGGATTTGAAATGTGAAATTCCCAATCACAAGAGATCTGGTGGGAGGGGTTGTGTTTGACTTGTGTGTACACAAAAACATTCCCCCTCCCCTCTATGACAAGAATCAAACAGGTTGTTGTCTTTGATGCTTTCATTGCAGTGATGGCTGAATGGTTAGTGTCCATACCTAGGACTCGGGAGGCCCCAGAGGTCGAAGGTATGATTCCCTGCTCCAGCTATCACTGCTCCCCTGCGCTCCTTGTGAGCAGCACTGGGTTCAGCTGGGTTAAGCTGAAGAAAAAAAGCAGCTGGGTTGGGCTGCGATATCTGAATTTCCCTCGTGGGATGAGTAGGTATTTCATTCATTCATTCATCATTGATTAAAGAGATCACTAACGAGGTGTGCACACTGCACAGCCCCCTTTGAAGTTCAAAGGGAGCAATTAAGAGCTCTAGCTGAGCTCCCCCTCCCTCCACTGTTTCTGTAGATTTTCTCTTTCTGCTGATTTGCTGTCTCGTTAGACCCACCCCCTCCTCCGAGGCTCCGACTCTCATTGGCCTGGTCTTGCCTCAGACCAGAGAAATTCTAGGTTCATTACGCTACACCAGACCAAGCGAACCAGTCCGCTCAGAGAGTGGGCGGGTCTATGGGCTGGAGCCAGGCAACTTCTTTTGTGCATGAAGATTGATTGATTGATTGATTGATTGATTGATTGATTGATTAAATACTTTATTAGTCAGAAATGTAATCATTTAGGGTTATTATTGTGAGTAGAGGAGAGAGATCTTTGTTTTCTTGGTAAATTTTTATTAATAGTAATATTTTTTGTAATATCAATCACTATTTATGAACTAAATAAAGGGATTTTTTTGTCGCATTCCTCAGCAAATGATTTGATGACCAGCAGTGGTTCCCTATGGAGACACAAAGAACCTGCTTCACCTGCTACACAAAGAGTCTCCTCAAATTATTGGCTTAGGAATGCGATAAAAACAAAAAGGAAATCCATTAACTCTTATACTGCTTTGGACGTTCCTGTTCGCCCCAATTCTCAAGAGACCTCCGCGCCAATACGGCGCTCGTTCGCGTTCGTTCGTTCGTTTACCTTGTTGAAGCTGATGAGGGGTCGCGCCGCCGTGTACTGTAAACACATTTTCCGCGGTGATGGTGTAAAAAATCCATTATGCGTTAACGGAGACCAATTCACTTCCTTGTTGATTTCCTCTGGCTGTAAGGCTCTGTGGCCAGTGACTGGTCTGAATGTACGGCAACACATAACAGGCAAATTCACATTCATTCTCGCATGACGCCGCCCTCTGCTGCCTGGCAGACCAAAGTGCACTATTGCACAATCAAAAATAAATAAATAAATAAATAAATAAATAAATGTCTATCTACTATAACGTCGCAAAGGTAAGCCGCTTTTTGATGGCACCAGACCCAATAAATAAATAAATAATCGTAGGAGAGTTAACCTAAGCCTCCATGGGGTGAAAAAATATATTTTTGGAAATGAACTATCCCTTTAAAGAGAAAAATCACTACTGTACTGTATACTCACTGTATATTATCTTGAAACTGGTAACCAATAGTTCTATACAGTACTGTATATACAGGAATTAGATTTTGTATAATACTGTATGCATTTGAACCCTTTTAAACCTCTTTGAGAAAAGTGCTCCTTAAAACAAGTGTCCCTCTGTCAATGAACAATTATTAAACTAATAATTGATAGCTTATGGGACACAATATTCCACGTAGTTGTAATGATCATATCTTATCTTTGTCTCATACAAAACTTTTTTTTCTTCATAACTCATGCAAGGCCATTGGTTGACACGACAATTATTAAAATCCTTGATAACTTCTGGGAAACCCTAGTCTAAGGGATCAAACCAAGTTTAAGGATCAAATCTTATCTTTCTCTCTCATATAAAGAATATTAGTCATCATTGCCCACGCACTGTTTACCATAAATGGTTGGCTACAAAGTGTCTGAGTTACCAGAACTTATCTCAGTTCTGGTAACTCAGACACTTTGTAGCCAACCATTTATGGACGTATCTATAAGAGGGGCCTTAAAAAGCCTTAATATGTTTATGGATATGTCTATTCAATAATGTTATGATTAGTATATACAGTAGATGTTTGCTGAATGTTAGTATTGAGTAGCCTACACTCAAATCTTTATATCCTTTAAGTTTATTCTTGTAGGAGACAGTGTGTAAGATGCAGGACATGAGACATGTGAAGATCTATTGTGTCTTATGCCCTGGGTGTCAAGGCTGGTTCACACTGACATTAAGTCACTACTGTGAAGCCTATTTAAACATACTTTTAGATGATTTGGTAAGGATTTACACATTAGGACAATGCTACAGTCATCTGCTGCACTGATAATAAGGGGGTTTAGACACTGCGGCGAGTTTGTGGAGATTAGAAAACAGGATGTTGTTTGGTAAACGAAATGTATAGAAAGGTATAAAGCAGACAGCCCGCAACACTCCAAGACAGTTAGATGAAGGCTTTTAGGTGCACGGCTCAAAAAAGCATATGAGAAAGAAGTAGTCGCCAGACTCAAGGAATCTCCTTTTTACATGATTTTATTTACCTCAATGGACAGTGTACGGACGCGTTTCGGCCCTTCGGCCTTCCTCACCATGAGGCTGATTTCAAAAATTTGAAGTGGCATTTCTTCCTCAACTTAGTGGGAACGTGTGTGCCCGATTTCATGATAATTGCACTTTGCGTTTGGGATTTGAGGATTTTTTTTCAAAACGGCTCAATCCTACAAATTTTGGAAGCCAATCTTAGCCAATCAGGATGGAATATGCAAAATCAGAGAGATCTGTGTCGATCACATGACTGTCGAGATACTGCCTACCGATTTGTAGGATTTTTGGACAACATCTGTAAGAGTAGTGTACAGACATGTGTTTTGCGAACATCGGCCTCATGGTGGCGCTAGAACAGGCCCATTTGAAAAATGAGGGTCAGAGGTTCTGAATTGGCATCCAGGGAGTGTGTGTGCTCATTTTGGCAGCAACCGGCCCAACGGCGACTGAGATTAGGTGGTAACAAACTGCGAGGACGCACGCACGGACACACGGACGGACACACGCACGGACAGACGGACGGACGGACAGACGAAGGGGAAAACATACTCTCCCCCATGCCTTCGGCTGGTGACAATCACAATAGTCTGAGCATATAGCTTGCTGCTTATTAGAAATGAAAATTCTAAAATAAAGTTTAAAGCAGTTTTAAAATATATTTTCGGGAATTATGAACAGATGCTTCCGTTCTCTGCTTTCAGGGGTGTAGTTCCAGACTCTATATAGCATTCAGAGATTGTGGAATATTTATCTGGCTTCGTGAGACTAGGGTTAAGTATAGGGTTATAGTATTTCTCCTTGTAACTGGATATTAAGCCCTTTCTGGTAATAAATTCAACACATTGCAGCATAAATGCATTTTACTGATTATGTCTTTAGCCTTTTATGTTTGGTCTCTCCAGTGAGCTAGAAAGCAGAGGCCGCCTCACTGTTCCCAAATCCCTCATATCCAAGGCTTTCACTGTCAGGTCTCCTTATCTATGGAAGCGCTTGCTCAAATGTCTCAAGTTACAGTAGCTCATTTATTATTTTATCAGTTACCGTTAAGTTGTATTTATGCTGTCATATTGCCACATCTTATCTGTTATTTATTGACCTGTTTTTACTTCCTTATTGTCTTTACCGTAGTTGTCTTTTTTCCCTGTTCCACCTGTTTGATTTTCTTTTATCTCTTCTGTTGCAGTTCTTAATCTCTTTATCTTACATTTAGTACTGAGTGACAATGTGCCAACTGTATTAGGACCAATCATATTACATCAGCTGTGCAGACACCCTCTGTGGAGCAGATATAAATACAAGCAGTCTAACGCCTGCAAGATACAGACATCCACAGAGAGACATCAAGAAGAACCAAACCCAAGATCTACTGACAGAGAGACAACCTCAGGCAGATATGCATCTGATTCCTCATCTCCTAGGCTTGCTGGGCCTGCTGACACTGAGCACCGTGCACACCAGTCCCTTGACTGAGCTGGAGCTACAGAATGAAGCCCTGGCACTAGACATCGAGTACCCTGCTGCCTCAGCTGAGGTGGAGGCTGTGGAGCTACAGAATGAAGGCCTGGATGTCCACCCTGCTGCCTTGACTGACATGGAGCCACAGAATGAAGGCTTGGCACTAGACACCGTGCACACCGATCGCTTGCCCTTTGTTGAATTTAAGTTAGAGCGTGGAAACTGTAAAGACTCATGGGTGTCTCACAACGGCCGCTGCTACAAGTACGTCCGTCATCCAATGACCTGGGCCGAAGCAGAAGAGAACTGCCGCGAGTATGAAGGTGGAAACCTGGTGTCCATCCACAGCGAAAGCGAGTACCATTTTGTCCGATACCTGACCCTGAGCGGTAACAACATGAAAGATGAATTTGCCTGGATTGGACTGAGTGACATTCACAAGAATGATTACTGGATGTGGTCTGATGGGTGCAGAGCACACTTCACCTTTTGGAGAGATAGAGCGCCAGACAACGGTGGTCAATGTGTCCATATGAACTGTGTCAGCAAATGGCATGACTATCCATGTTCCACGAGGTCAGCTTCTGTGTGTGCAACTCGTATTAACTGTTAAAATGATATGATTGTCTCATTCAACACATTGAATGAATTGTACTGGGTCTTCATAATAAATGTACTTTAAATAATTTCATGTGTTTGGTGCAATCAATTTCAGTGTGTCTCTATGGTAAAGAACAACACTCATATAAGAAGAGCAACTTTTCACTTAAGTTGTCCTGGATGCATGGCAAATGAGATCTAAACATCTACCCTTGTGTCAGGATGTCTTCTATCAATTGAAATTCTGAGTAAGCATAGATGACAAGGGCCATAAAAATATGACTAGACCCAGGTTAGTGGTAAGTTGATCCAAATCAAGGGGAAAGTTGATCTACATGATCATTTAAAAAAAGTTTACACTTTTTTTTACAAATAATGTATTCACTTATCAAACATTATTTAAAAACACATTTCCATTGTAGTATTTATTATCTTAACAGTTATTAAAACAATATGAAGCCAATTAAATAAGGGCTCTTGTTCAGAACCTTTTAATATTTGCAATACAATATTGCAAACTTCTCTTAAATGAGTATATCTGTAAAATTAAAGGTCACTCTGCATAATTTGAGTAGCAAAGACATAATAAAAATGTTGTGATTAATATTAGGATAATTGGCTCAGTTTACCCTGGGGCATTTGGTTCATTATACCCCACACAGACTAAAGGCTTAAGGCCATTCCATACTTTGACCGAAACCGCCGTTTTCGGTCAAAAGGTCCTTTTCTACCATAAAATTATATCCCTCTGGACTTCTGAAAAGCATTGGACCGAACGAGTGTTCGGAAATTTGCACATCGGAAAACACAACTCACCAAACATTTCGGTCGAAGTATGGAGAGGCCTTTAGGGTTAGGGTTAGGGTTACTGGCTAGTAGTGGCTGAACAACTAGCCAATAACTTCACATGGTTTCATCCATTGGCAAATCAGTAACATGTATGATATAAAACCTCAGACCTGGGTAGATTTTGTTTGACATAACAAGTGAAAATCTGACTTTGATCTGAAAAACACTTTCCCTGTGTGCTTCCAAATTTTCAAAGCCAGGTAGGCCTATACATGATGTTCAACAGATTTAAGGTCACCACAGGACAACACAGTTTTCTAGATAAAGGGAGTGGTTCATCTTCAGAATCAATTTTATTTGTCACTTTCTCCATATACAGTATTTACATACATACAGAAAATGAAATGATCATTCCCCCTCTGTCACTTGCAGTGTAACATAAAAACATACATAAAACTGGCTCATCTTACCCCGTTCTCCTCCTTAATTTACTCACCTTTAGTCATATTATTGCATATACTGAAAACAATCTTACTGATATATCTGTATTATGGTCATACTCATGCCACTGTGAAGAATAATCGAATTGTATAGTACATCATCAACAACGATTTAGCTTACTTAAGTAGCCTGATTTTGGACTGCGCTGGAGCTTGAGTCTGACATTGTCCCATTGTGTTGAGATTTCAAAGGGGAGGGGATTTGAAATGTGAAATTCCCAATCACAAGAGATCTGGTGGGAGGGGTTGTGTTTGACTTGTGTGTACACAAAAACATTCCCCCCTCCCCCTCCCCTCTATGACAAGCATCAAACAGGTCGTTGTCTTTGATGCTTTCATTGATTAGAGAGATCACTAACGAGGTGTGCACAGCCCCCTTTGAAGTTCAAAGGGAGCAAGTAAGAGCTCTGGCTGAGCTCCCCCTCCCTCCACTGTTTCTGTGGATTTTCTGTTTCTGCTGATTTGCTGTCTTGTTAGACCCACCCCCTCCTCCCAGGCTTCGACTCTCATTGGCCTGGTCTTGCCTCAGACCAGAGAAACTCTAGGTTCATTACGCAACACCAGACCAAGAGAACCAGTCCGCTCAGAGAGTGGGCGGGTCTATGGGCTGGAGCCAGGCAACTACTTTTGTGCATGAAGATTGATTGATTGATTAAATACTTTATTAGTCAGAAATGTAATCATTTAGGGTTATTATTATGAGTAGAGGAGATCGAGAGATCTTTGTTTTCTTGGTGAATCTTTATTGAGAGATTTGGTGTAGATTGAAAAATAACACACCAAGCAACTCATGTCCGTTTTAGATTGTTGGTTAAAGAGTTGGTTAAATTGAAGTGATATTGATAAATGCCAAATATTTTCAAAGTATTGTGTGGCACCTCTGGACTTGTATCATGACACCCTAGGGTGCCACGGCACCCACTTTGACAAACCCTGATGTAGACTACACCACTGCCTGTCAGTAGTAGGAATATAAATCAATATCAACTAGTCCTGTGCCCGGGCCCGGGATGTGCACGTATGAGTGCAAAGTAGGCTATATGAGGGACTGAATGTCCCTGAGGAGGAGTCTCAGAAGTAATGTTGGAGAACCCAGACCCATTGGGCAGAATAGTCATTGACGTCCAGTTGTGCAATAGGCCTACCTGTTGTCTCTGTTTGTCAGATATGTATATAACATAATATGGGCCTACGCTGACATCATCTGGTATTATGGTGTGTGAAGAATTTAAATAATTGTGTAATGTGTAGTAGCCTACTTTCAGGTGGTGTGTGTGTGTGTGTGTGTGTGTGTGTGTGTGTGTGTGTGTGTGTGTGTGTGTGAGAGAGAGAGAGAGAGAGAGAGAGAGAGAGAGAGAGAGAGAGAAATCAATATCAGGCTTCTACTATTTGATATAAACCAGTAAGACTCCCTAATCGGGAGATAAGCGACCGTTGGTCGCTTATCTCCACAAATAGGCAAAAAGTTTGTTTTACCAAAATCGTCTTGATGGTAGCGCTAGATGGGACAGATGCGTTTTGATTACATGACTGTAGAGATACTGTGCGATTTGTGTGATTTTAGGGCAAAATTTGTAGGAGCAGTGTCCAAAAATGTGTTTTAAAAAATCGGCCTGAAGGTGGCGCTATATGGGACAGATCCATGTTGATGAGATGAGTGTAGTCATACTGTGTAGCGATTTGCGTGATTTTAGGGCAAAGATTGTAGGAGCAGTGTCCACAAATGTGTTTTAAAAAATCGGCCTGAAGGTGGCGCTATATGGGACAGATCCAAGTTGATGACATGAGTGTAGACATACTGTGTACCGATTTGCGTGATTTTAGGGCAAAACTTGTAGGAGCAGTGTCCAAAAATGTGTTTTGCAAGAATCGGCCTCATGGTGGCGCTAGAAGAGGGCCATGTGAGAAGGTGGGGTCTCCGCGCCGCCGAGGCGAACGAATAGGTACCGGTCCCGGCTCTCCCGGTCGCTCCTAGCCCGAGTTAAGGCATTTTATGTGAGCTGCAGTGGAGGGGGTCCTCCACTGGGGGCGCCACCACTTTTGCATCTGTTCTGGAGCACCAGGAGTCGGTGGTCCCCGGGAATTCCCCGTGAGCAGCCCCGTTGGGGTGGTCATTTGGTCATTGTTGCACATTTGGTCATTTTTTACACCTGGGGGTCCCCCAGGGACCTGGGGGTCCCTGGAGCTCCGGGGGTCCTTGGATGTTGTAGTTTGGCAGGCAAGGAGTTTGTGTGGAAATTTTGGCATGGATCGGGTCAACGGTGGCGGAGATATGAGTAGGGGGAAAGTGTGGCGTGTGACGAGTGACGTGACGGAAGGAATAGCCGGGGAGCCACAGGCCCAAAAGCTCAAAGAATAGGACGTTACCTGTGATGTCATGACATACTTTTAATTTTTGTTTTTTCTATTAATTTGGTCATCAAGGTCCACAGAATGAGAGGCCTGCTCTGCCGGAAATCCTGCGAAAAAAAGTTATGGCCATTTGTATATTCACTCCATCGACTTCAATATAAAGGAAAGAAACACACCAAAAAAAATATGCTTTAAGTAGCATGTGAGGGGTCAAACTAGGGATTCTTGATGATTCTGAATCCATTGCAAGCATTTGTTTTGCATGAAAAACATTCCTTGGGCTAGAAAACGGACCAAAATAACGGTGAAAAGTGATGAGTCATCACTTTTCACAGGTTTGAGAGGCTGAAATCTAGCCCAAGGAATGTTTTTCATGCAAAACAAATGCTTGCATGGATTCAGAATCATGAAGAACCCTTAGTTTGACCCCTCACATGCTACTTTTTTTGGTGTGTTTTTTTCCAGTATAGTGAAGTCAATGGGAAACTTTTTTTCGCAGGATTTCCGGCAGAGCAGGCCTCTCATTCTGTGTACCTTATTGACCAAATTAATAGGACAAACACAAATTTGGAGTATGTCATGACATCACAGGTCCTCTCTCATTTTGGCCCAGTGGCTCCCCGGCTAGAAGGAAGGACAGACGGACAGACAGACAGACAGACAGACAGACTGACGGCTGGTGGAGGTTTGGATAGTATGAGAGTGTAAAAGTAACTGCGACCTACGGTCGCAATAAATACATAAATAATGAATAGATACATAATAAAATCATCATTTATAATAATGTATTAATAATAAATTAATAATATACCGTATGTGTGCGGCTGTGTTAGAGCAGGGGTCTTCAACTTACTACAGGGTCCTCCAAATCTTGTTGTGTGATAGTAACAGCCTATAGCCTATAGCCTATATATTATTATTTTTTCACTGATGATTGTGCTGTCAAACAATGAAACTATGGAATATATGAACAGGTTGTGGGGGTCCCTGCTTCATCTCTCTCTCAACTAAGGGGTCCTTGGCCTGAAAACGTTGAAGACCCCTGTGTTAAATGCATGTGAATGTATGTTATGAGTAGGCCTACAAGAGAACTCATTTGTTTTCTTGACTTTTGGACTACAGTGCCGCCACGCCCACTTGCCGTTTTCGCGCGAATCCAGGACGGTACCATTAAGGGCAGGGGGGGAGAGTCAAGAGACATGCGTGGAAAGTCATCGTGATTGCAGTTCTCCTCGCTTTTTTTCCTCTCGCGAAAGTCATGGAGATGTTTTAGCATTTCTAGAGAGCACTTTTCCATGCAAAAATAAGCTCAAAGACAAGCGTGCTCTTCACTGCTCTAAAGTGAAACGCAGAGCTCACCCCTATCCCCGCACGCACGGACCAGTGCTGTGCTTGTTGTTTAAATCTACCATTAGTTTCATTCATCCTCAACACAACGAGGAGGAAACCGTTTCACTGGTTCAGGATTCAAAGACAAAGCTCTTAACATGACTTTAACCAAGAAGGTAAGCACCGAGCAGTCTATTGGTGGTGTTGTGGGCATATATCGGTAGTTTCAACAGGCAATCGCGTTGTTGTTGTAACTTTTATCAAAGAAGCCGCATTTCAGTCAGTCGACCGTGCCCTTCACTACATGTGATTGTGATCTCTATTCATACATTTATTAGAGCTTGGATGATTGGCAAACAAACAGCTGCTACCAGTTGAACATAATTGCATAGTGCCTTTACTTTTCTTTTAGTTTAATTAGTTTAATCCATGGGTTTAATCATATTATGTCCCTTCGTTCAACTGTTCACAACAATGGTGTTGAACTTCAACACCATTGTTGTGAACAAAACATTTAAAGGCGACTAGGCGAGGAGGAATATGGCTTTGGTCTCCCTGGCAGAACCTCTGCAGACTCTGGCTGTGTATCTGACAGCTAGAGGGCAGTTTGTCAGTGGTTCTCAAAAAAAGTTCACATCAAGACCACCAAAATTCACCACAGAAGTAGTTAAAATGTCCTCATTTTGCTGGAGACCCTTGGGACCCCACCCTGAGAACCATCACAGACTTATGTCACAAACAGACACACAGTATTGTTGCTATCGATGAATGAATGAAAGATATACAACTACAAGGCTTTTCAGTGAGTCCTTTAAATAAAAGCATCAATTTAGAATTGAAAGAAAGATTCTGAGGAACCAAGAACCTGGATTCATACAAGGTCCTTTGTGTAGCACTAGCTACCTGACCCACAGATTATATAGTCCACAACACAAGGCCTCTCTATCTGTCAGACCATTATGAGCATTATGTCAAAACATAGACCAAATTCAACAATCTATGTCAGTGGGTCCCAAGCTTTTTAGCTCAAGACCCACAAAATAAATATCTAATGTCTTCCTGGGACCCAAACTAGTGAAAATACTAGCTTGTAGATCGGCTATTAGTCACTACTTTACATTTTTAATTTCTTACATTTTGTGAAAATGTGTGAAAATCTGGTGGATGAATATTTGAAAATTATTTTAAATGCCTTTAAAACGTTTGGAAAAAATAATAAAAATAGCAGTAAAGCTAAAATATATTTTACTGTGATCCATATAAATGGCAAATAGGTGCAGTGTCTTTCTGGGACACACTGATCTATGTTGCCATTCTTCCCCTCAGACTCGGCCCGCTCGCAGACAGGCGCCGCACTTCAAGTCCAAGTTCATCACCACGGAGCTGGCCCGCGTGTTCAGCCAGTCTGACAGCGAGGATGAGGAGTTCCAGGGCTTCAGCGACCAGGAAGACAAGAGCAGAGGCTTCAGCAAGAGGCTGAAAGACATGGTACTACACACACTATATGGCTGCAGACCCCATCTCAAAATATTTTGTTCCACGGACCCAGAGAAAGAAAGATTTGAGCTACAAATGTTTCTTTAAAATGTATATATATTCAAACATTTGCACACGTTTTCATGATTTTTCAAAAATACCTGATCTACAAGCTCATAGCGTGGCACGCGGTGCCGTGCAATGAGCTTCTATATCTGCTATTTTTTGAATAAAACAAATATAAATATAAAAAGAATGCTTAAAGTGGTTAAACTTTACTTTCCACTTTCCAGGTCTAAATGGGTTAACCTAATAATCAGCCAATCGCAATTATTTGAGACAATCTCAATTTGTCATATATGCCGTGTGCAACTTCTTTTGTTTACAAGGCCTAAAAGCCACACAATTAAATAACAATTTAATTGATCACAATTATTTGTATGACAGTTAATTGTCGAGTAAGATGTACTAATGGTGACAGCCCTAGACATTTGTAGTCCAGTGGTAGTGACTAGTGAGCTTTATGTCTGTCTCCAGAAGGTGGAGTCAGAGGAGGACAGTGACGTGGACATAGGCTTCTACTCTGATGGAGAGGAGGACGACGACGACCCCCCGCCCAAGAGGAGCCTGTGTGTGGCCATGAGGTGTGTGTGTGTGTGTTTGTGGGGAGGATTGATTCTAGTCCAGGCACCCAAAACCAAGGTTCAAGATGTTTGCAATAGATAAGGAAGATGGTGTAAGCACATCCACGTGCAAAATGTGGAATATTTTTGAAACATGTTAACAACACAAATCTGGTACAGGGGTCCCTGGCACAAATTATAATTGCAGATGGGGGTCCGTGGGCACACGTTAATTTGGCGGTCCTTGACATGAAAATGTTTGAGAACCACTGGTTCAAACAATGATCAAAAAAATGGGAAGAAAGCCCAGATGAGCAACTACACTTAAAGGGATAGTTCACCCAACTTACTTTCTATCGATTACTCATCCCATGGAGACATGAATTCATGGATATTTTTGTCGCATTCCTCAGACAATAATTTGATGACCAGCAGTGGTTCCCTATGTGTCTAAGAGCCTGCTTTGTTCCCTATGGAGACACAAAGCGTCTCCTCAAATCATTGGCTTTAATGTGACAAAAATGAATAAAAAAATCAATGAATTCATGTCTCCAAAAAAAGAAATAAGCCCCAAAAAACCTGCAACTACCAATATTCACAAATATTGTTACAGACAAAACAAGACAAAACAAGCCCAGAGTTATAATAAACAGACCTGGCGACACTGCTGACCGTGTCCCCACAGGTTCCCCATCAAAAGGCTGTCCACCCCGACCACGCAGGAGGTCCCCCAGAAGAGGGCCAAGAAGGCCGCCGCGGCCCGAGCACCACCTCCTCCTCCCTCCAGGAGATCCAGCAGGAGGCCGCTGAAACAGGAGGAGGAGAAGGACCTGAGGAAGGCGGAGATGCAGCCACGGGTTCTTCTGTCACAGATCCTGAAGAAAGGGGAGAAGGAGCCGCGGGTGCTGCTTTCGCAGATCCTGAAGGAGGAGAAGAGGCAGAAACAGGAGACTCTGTCACAGAAATTGAAGGAAGAGAAGAGGCAGAAACAGGAGACTCTGTCACAGAAACTGAAGGAGGAGAAGAGGCTGAAACAGGAGACTTTGTCACAGAAATTGAAGGAAGAGAAGAGGCAGAAACAGGAGACTCTGTCACAGAAACTGAAGGAGGAGGAGAGGCAGCAACAGGAGGTTCAGTCACAGAGCCTGACGAAGAGGAACAAGAACATCCAGGAGAACAAAGCCATGGTGAGGCGTTTGTGTAATGATCTTTGATTGATTGAATCCTTTTTTATTAGTCAAAGATGTAAACAGCACAGAAGTACAGTAACACTTGGGCTAAAGGGATGGGCTAAAGGGATGACACAAATAAGTCCCGGGGACCTGTTTCCATTGGGGTCCTGTGTATTCAACTCATCAACAGAACATGTCATCAAAAATACACATACCGGTAGTTATATTTACAGAGGAGAAAAAAGATCAAATGGGGCATCAGTGTATGTCTAAAGAGTACAGTGTCTCGCATTCTTTATTGCATGTAAGGGCATTCCACATTTTGGTGGTAAAGTAGTAAAATGCCAAACTCTTTGGCAGCTTCCTCAAATGGTACACGTCGAATACCAGTGTCATCTGATCTGCATGACTTCGGGATGCAGGCTAGTCCATCAAAGACAGTATTCCGGCGCCCTGTTCCTTGACCAAATGGGTGTTTCATATTGGCTTACTTATTAGCAGAGATATTCTGCCTCCAAGGCCAGCATTCCATACTGATCTTGTCACTTCTGCAGATGATGCTGCTATTGGGGCGTGTACTATTTAAGGAAGTTGCCAACTTAGGACCTGTAAGATGAACTGTTGGAGTCTGTTTCTCCTGGTCAATGAGGAGGAGGGCTATGTACATGTAAAAAGGCAGGGTGTGTTTGTTTATGTGGTATGTAATGTATGTATAAGGCCGAATGTAATACAAACAGGAAGGATTGTTAATGTCAGTTGTTTTCTTTGTGTGTAATGTCATATAATCCCATATGGGTGCCAGAATGGTGGTATGAGACAGAATTAAAAAGGTCATTCATTCATAGTTGAAGCTGTAGTTTGACTGTGGTCCTCTGTCTTCCAGCTGGCCAAGCTATTCTCTGAGCTGAGCACCATGGCTGAGCTGACTCCCCTAAACACACCTCAGGTTAGTGTGTATACACACATGTACAAAATATACTTGGTTCAAAAATCCTACATCCGAAAAAGGGTTTATTGCATACAAGGAGGCTACTATTTACTACTTCATCTTTTAAAATATGCATTGTTGGCTTTATCCTTTTTATTGAATAAGAATTTAAAAAATAATACACATCCTTTTTTGTATTTATGATTTGATTCTGGATTCCTACTTTCATTCGAACCCTGGAAAGAACACTTCAGTGCACAGAGTATTTGTACATTTCCCTGGTGTCCTCAGTTTTGTCTTAGCTTGCCAAAAATGACATGCAATGAAAATATTATAGAATAAGCACTGTATCACTACAGAGATCAGTGGGGATTTCTCCATTTGTCTTCCTTTTTCTTCCACAGAAGAAGCCAACTGCAGAGAAAACCACACCGCGGAAGCGGAGGCTTGAGGCGGAGGCAGGGTCTGAGAGGAGGAACCCTTCCCGCAAGGCCCGGCCGCCAGAGAACTTTGGCGTGGAGGAGAGGAGCGTGTCTCCCAGCCGGGGACCCAGGACCGTAGACATCAGGAGACTGGTGGAGGTACAGTAGAGGAGAGACACTGTGGTGAACCATTCTCATGGGCATGTGATACTTTTAATTCTATTATTAGGAATGAATGTATGTATGTTATTAGATGTTCCAGTCTATTTTGTTAATCATGTGATCTTTAGATTCTTTCTTTTTTTTTGTCTGACGGATAAAAAAAAGAAAATCTGATTGTAGCTCTAACAAATAAATAATTGTAAAATAGATGTTTATTATGGTTCCACAGTAGCTCATAATAAATAGCAAAACTTTCACATGGATGCGCATCATGTTTTGAGAATTTCCCTTGATGTCAAATCTCTCATTAACTTAATCATAAAAACCCTTTGCCCAGGTTACTATACAAAGGTGGCAATCTATCACAAAGTGTTAAAACTTCACATTGCAAGCTTGTAGTTGTTTCAGCTGTTTTAGATACTTTTGACAGTGTGTGACAATTTTCATAAATGGTATGTCAGGATCAAAGTGATTACTTATCATCCATTGATTTGTTGCCTGGTCTCCCTGCGTTGGGTCAGGTGGATGAGGAGCGCATGGACGGCGGGGGGCGTAAGAAGAGGAAGAGCTGCGTGAGGAGTCCCCACTCCCGCAGGTACAAGTACGTTATGAAGTCTGTGGACGACATAACCAAAGAGGACCTGGACAACATCGCCTACCGTGCCAAGGACAAGATCTGGGACAAGGAGAATGTGAGGAACCCACTGACCCCGTCCTTCTCTTTAGTCTGGCAGTAGTGTCAATCTGTTTTATCTGTACTGTGCTCATTGGAGGGTTCATTGCCTTCTAGAGGCTTAGCTAGCCTGGCATGGCCAGACTAATCACGTAGACATTAGTCTGGAATCTCTGTATGGAACCTGCATTTCCAAGGGGCGGATAACAAAAAATGCCTCTGGTGATAAAGCCGCACAATATTTGCATACTGGGCTCTTATTGGTCCCTCACAACTTCGGAGGGCGTGAAATCCAATCACAACTGAGCAGTGCCAGGCCAAAGATTACTCTGGTTTCCAGCCTATGGCTTAGCTAGTTAGTATATGGAACATGTGCTTCTTGTGATCGAGTTAGAATCCGACCTCCATCTTGTCTCACATGTCTCTCCTCTCTCTCAACCCATGGTTTCCTGTCTCTCTGCAACTTCAACTATTTATTGTCACTTCACAAGTTTACAGATTTAAAATTGCTTATGTGTAAAGGGTACATGAATTTCGATGTACTATGAATTTTGATGTACTAATCTACACTCTCCTTTTTGAGGAATAAAGCATAACAATGTTGATAAAATATCTTTACTCATTAAAATGAGTAAATCTGCAGTGGTTGTGGTTGTCCTTGCACTGCAAGGACATCTACTGGTTGACAAGTGGTACTGCCTCAAAGACCAAGCTCCCCCCAGGCGACATGGTGTTCTGTCTTAGCTCTGTGGTAGGAAGTTGAATCCCGGGTCAGACATAAATCTCACTGATTGCAGCGTTAACACTGTGTGTGCGTGTGTTGCAGGGCAGCTCATGCCACCAGTGCAGACAGAAGACTCTGGACACCAAGACGGTGTGCCGCAGTGGGTTCTGCAATGCGGGCAAAGGTCAATTCTGCGGGCCGTGTCTGAAGAACCGCTATGGAGAGGACGTGGGCACCGTGCTGCTTGACCCGGTCAGTAGATACACACACACACACACACACACACTATATCTATAAAATACCTTGTGTTAAGAAAAAAAAAGAAAACAACTGACCTCAACTGCAAGTTGATGCAACCGTTAACCCATTTAGACCTGTTACTTTTTAGGTTTTTCCTGGTACTTTCGTCTCATTCCTAAGCCAATAATTTGATGACTGACAGCAGTTCCCCTATAAGTGTCAGAAAACGTAGGAACGTAGGATTTAGGTGTTTTTAGAATCGGTCTCTCAGGTCTAAATTGGTTTAACATACCCCGCCATTTGCAAATACCTTCGTACTTTCATAATATGCCATCTGTCTCCATAGACTTCCATCAGTTCCATGTAATTCATAGTGCACTGATAATGTCATGTCCATGCCTAGATCATGCACCACGTGTGTGCAGATTGCTCACAGCTTTCAAACAAAAAAATCCGAATGGAAATCCGTTCAGGCATTCATGAACTAGCAGCCATTATGTTTTCCTAAAATGTAAACAAAGATGGCTGCCATGTTTGAAAGATGGGGTTGCTATGGGGGTTAAACATGCAATTTCGCGATTGCTATCATGCCGTTTAATAAAGCACGGATGTGTTGGTCATTCATGTTGTGCTGTGTCTCCGTGCTGTGCGTGCAGACGTGGTCGTGTCCCATCTGCCGGAACGTGTGCAACTGCAGCCTGTGTCGCAAGAAGGAGGGCCGCTGTGCCACCGGCATCCTGGTGGGCCTGGCGCGCTTCAACGGCCACGACAACGTCCACGAGTATCTGGAGAGGTATGCACTGTACATGATTACAGTTCAGAATGGGGAGGGCTGACTGTGCTTAACCCATTTAGAACGGGTACACATTATTGTGTATCATTATTTTATGCTTTAACTATTGAAAAATAGCAGATATGCAAGCTCAAGCTGCGAGCTTGTAGATCTGCCATTTTTGAAAAATCTTGAAAATTAGAATTTTGACCCGATTCTATAAGTGTCTTTTGAATCCTTCTAAGGTTTTTTGAAAAACCCTGTGTTTCTACGTCAGCAATCTGGCTATATAGCCATCGTCAAAGAAAAGGTCCTTTTCACTTAAATGGAGCTCAGTTAGTCTGTTCTTGAGAGACTACTATGTTAGTGGTTATCAAACCTTTTCATATGAAGGACCCCCAAAATGATATGTATTTGGCCACAGACCCCCAAAATGATATGTATTTGGCCACGGACCCCCATCTCAAAATATTTAGTTCCAGGGACCCCCCAGAAGCAAAATTGAGTTACAAACGTTCGCTTTGAAAATACATATATTCAAAGATTTGCACACATTTTCACGACTTTTTCAAAAATAGATCTACAATCTCGCAGCTCGGCTGTGAGCTTGTAGATCTGCTATTTTTCAATAGCTAAAGCATTCAATAATTCTAGGACGACTTCACCACTTTTCAACCCATCTTCATATAATTGGTCCTCACTGGTGTTCATGATAAAATAGCACCTTTTTTCGCCCTATGCGGTCTGTGTGTCATAGGAGGGCTGTGGGCAGTTCAGAAACCTGTCTGCCAGTGACATCATCGATGGGGAATCCAGGCTAATAGAAACTGCAGGCTTTCTATTCCTGAAAAGTCGCAATGTTCTAATGTGAGCCATTCTTCTCGTGATAAATCTATTAAAAATAATTTGTGTTAACAAATCTGCCTAACGATTATGCCACTGTCAGATGGGTTTTTGAACTGCCCACAGCTCTCCTAAGAGACACAGAAAATAATTGTGCTATTTTATCTTCCTCATTAGCACCTTTATATAGCACCTTTTATGACATGAAATGCAGCTCAAAGTGCTTTACAGAGCAGAAATGAAGCACAAGTGCTTAACAGAAAAAGAGAGGGCAATGAGTAACAACGGAAAATTATGAATTAAATGCTGCACTGATGTAGGCTATGAATTGTTGTGCAAAAATGGTCCTCAACACTCTCTCCTTCCCTCTCTGGAAAGCAATTTAATGCACTTGCTTATGTGTTGAAAAGCCGTCTTTTTTTTGTTTGGCGGGTTGCGGGACTGGCCGGGTCTTTGACTTGTACACATCTGTGTGGGGCGGGTTGACCCGTGCATCACTAGTTCCCAGTGCTATCATGTTGAACCCACTAATGCCAGTGTTGTTGTTGTTTTTGTCCATTACAGGATACAGAAGGAGCTGTCATAGACAGAGCAGGACGAATGGGACAGAGAAGAGTGTTTGGTTGTATTGGTACCTCCAATACTAGAAGGACACTCTTGTGCATAAAAGACCCATTTTATTCTTGGTTGAGTGCTAGTGTCGCCCCCTGAAAATAGCTGATCTACCAAGCAGATCTACAGAGCTCAACACATTGTGAGCTTATGTCTGCTATTTTCGGCATGCGACCCCAGCACACAACTTACTATAAAATAAGGTCTTACTCTACCTGACTGACTGATGTATAGTACTTTACCACTTGTTTTAATGCACAACTTAAGCATTTTAGACCTTACATTTTTCTCCTAACTAGAGGAGCTTTTTTTTGTCTGTTTGTTATAGTTTCTTATGTTTGCCGATTTAATTGGCTGTGGTGACAGTGACGATACTGTAAATTGTTAGCATCATAGTATAATTGCTTAAGTAATTGTTTTGGCCAAATTGACATTTCTGCCTAAATCAACCCTCTAACACTTCATTGTCCCCAGCCTGTCGGAATGCTTGTTAGTTGTTACATTCCATCTTTATTTGACTATTTTAAGTCGACGTTTAGCAACGAGCATTATTTTAGGCTGGGTACAATAATGTAGTTAGGCAGATAAAAATATGACTTAAGTTAACTAGATGACTTATTTTCTGAAAACTTTTAGAAGTATGACTTGGGCAATTATGCTATGAGGCTAACAAGAATGGTAAATCTTTTCATTCTTGTTTTAATGTTTCCATACAGAGCAGGGATTATTCTGTTAGGGTGTTCTACTCTGCAATCAGTACTTGCAATTTTAGGTTGGACTTTGAGCATTTTGTACTGCAACCACTAGAACCTCTGGAAGTTGGAACATATTATAATGCATGTTAAGTCTGTTTTTATTATACTGTGGTTTTTGTTTTGAAACATTCACCGTGCTGTTGTCATGTCCAATGTGGAGGTTTTAATAAAACATGACACTTGTTAATCATTTGCCTCACATATGAGTTTATTTCTGTTTGTTATGTGGTTCTCTCTCTCTCTCTCTCTCTCTCTCTCTGTTGCTAGTCCCCCCACAAGATCTGCATTCCTACATTTAATAACAGTGAGGTTAAACGTTAGGGTAAGTGAAGTTGTTTTTGTTAGGATGGGTGTTAAATGTCTATTCTGCTAGTAATCATCGCTGTATATTAATAGCCTGTTTGTTCACAAACAGTCTGAGTCTCCGCATCTTCATTGAAAATAAACTATACATTTTAAAGCCCAGGCTAGCAATTTTTATCCAATCAGAGTGGAGAACTGGAACACCATACAACTTGAGGAGAAAAATGGGTACTCTTTCCTGATTACCCATCGGAAATCGGCAACTCACCTGAAAATGTATTTTGTGTTTACTAAATAGCTGGAGAGACCCCTGTTACATATGGCAATGAGTACTATCACAATATAGAGCTTTAACTTTTTAACAAGTGTTTTTTTTTTACCTAATAAATATCATTTACTCTGCCTTTAAATAGCAACCACAAAGCATGCAGCCTCCCCTGGATGCTTCACTGGCTTCATGCAGGTAGTAATGCCTCTTCTGGCCACAAGGGAGTGCTCTTATGCTACAGTGGACACCAGAGCCAACTTGGCCCATGCTGGGGTGAGTTAACTTTTTCAATACAGTTTAAGCAACTAGATTCTGGGGGGGGGGGGGGGGGGGGGGGGGGGGGGGCCTGAACATTTGTATTCAATATTGGACAACCAGTGTCCAGTCATTATGGGGATTACAACAATTACTCAAAACTGCCTGCAATGTAAGAACACCATTTCAAAAGGGCTGAAATATGCAAGCCCAGTTCAGTATGAAGTGAATGACTACACATACAGGACTGTAACAAAGCTACCGTGAATTGAGTTATTTTGGGAAGACGTGTTTCTTTTGGCCTATGTATCTAGTTAACATGAATAATTGTCATTACATTGAAAAATGCAATATTTATGATTTAAAACGTTTGTTGGTATGTATTAGCGAGCCTCACAGATGTCATGGGATATCCACTCCCTCATAGATAGATAGATAGATACCTTTATTATCCCAAGGGGGAAACTCATAACTTGAGCCAGTGCACAATAACACTGTGATGCAAGTGTATGGACTAGCCGATACCCAATTCAATTTCAATTCAAAGGAGCTTTATTGGCATGAGAAAACATATGTTTACTTGCCAAAGCAAGTGTCAAAATATAATAAACAATAATAAACGGTTAAAAAGGGCAACATACGGGTACATACAGTTGGAGGGGGTACAGCATTGTGTAAACAGAGCTATGTCACATTTTGTCGTTATATATACAGTGTATAAAGCTTATTGAAACAAATGGCAGCAATCTGTTGCAGTCGCTTTGGAACAAATAGCAGCATTTCTTTTTTTCTCCATACGATTTGAATGGTACACAAAAATACCTCAGATTTAAAATGTGTTTTAATGTAGCATGAAGGTCTACCCACTTGGGTCCCCCAACACACACACACACACGCACACGCACACACACACACCTTCCAACCCAGCAGCGTCCGGCACTCTGTGCTCTGTGTTTGGCACTGCTGTCACACTGCAGTGTGTCTCTCTACAGTATGTATAGGTGGTGCGCCGCCTCCTTCCCCTTCTAGCTGTACCTTGGCTTGGCTCTCACATACAGGGTATATACAGTAACAGTATCATTGAGTTCACCATCAGTTCTGGGTGCCTGACGCAGTGCCCCTGACCTTGTCCCTGACCCGTGGGACCCGAGGCCCCTGAGGTCCGCATAACTGAAGTGGTCCTCTCTACCATGTGACATTTTGTAGCATTCTTGTGTAGACTCCACTCCTGCTGTACTGTGAGTATCCATGTCTCTGCCTCATACACCAGTGCATAACATAACGTCAGTCTGTCTACTCTGCACAATAAAAGTCCTCAGCATGGATGGACGGACGGACGGACGGACGGACAGACAGACAATAAACATACTCTTATGGGCATCCACAAAAAAGAGGGAAACAGTAACAATGCTACAGCATTCTTGAGGTTAAAATCTAAAAACGGATACTTTAAAACATAAAAGATGCTACTTTAAAATGGTAACTGATGCTGCACAAAATGTTACAGGTCCAGATTTGGTTACTTTTGTGCACTCTTGGAGTTTGTTCTTCTACCCTGGATTTGAACCGTTTTCTGCTCAAGTGCTAAAATCAATTTCTAAATTGAATGTTGACCATCAGGTCTATATTCAAATGCATGGATGAAACATGTATAGGGCTGAAGTGGTTAATGCAAGTTTTGTAATAATCAAAATCTACAAAGTAACTAAAGTTTTCAAATAATTGTAGTGGGGTAAAAGTATAACATTTGTAGAGTAAAAGTACTGACAATTGGAAATACTCAAGTAAAGTAATAACACCTAAAAAATGTACTTAAGTACAGTACTTGAGTAAATGTACTTTACGCTGTCACTTTACGCCACAGGTATCCATGCAGCCAGGACCAGGTCAGTGCTTGCTTGCTTCACTGACCTGGCCGGACCGATGACCTGAAGTAACCCCTAATGACCAGGTGCTTGATCCCCGAGGCCAGGGGTCAAGGGTCATGCTGGGTTCAGGGTTCATGCAGAGGTCTCTGTGCTGGACCTTCAAGAGGTGTTATTGTCCAGGAATGTGTGTGTGTGTGTGTGTGTGTGTGTGTGTGTGTGTGAGAGAGAGAGAGAGGTACATGACAAACATCAAACAAACGCCAAAGAGGTGATTTGTCGTTCCTCACAGGTGAGTCTTTCATCTTCTCCCCTGACTTGACAGTTTAGCTGTCTGTCCCACTGAGGCCTGTCGTGTGTTTAAGCAGTTTCACTCACAGCAGACACGCTAAGGGAGATTCAAAGGCCTTTATAACAGAGGTGGTTAAGTGATGTTTTTGTTTAAAAGTTAAAGTTATAGTGATTATAGCTATACAATGTTTGTTTTTCATAACAGGGGCCAACCCCCCCCCCCCCCCCCCCCCCTCCCTTCATTTACCAATTTCATCCAATCAGGAGAGGGATCAACCACACAAAGAATGTATCGGCTTCAGTTTGATAGATTGTTCCAGTTCCAATACTATCTGTTGCTGTTTCTTTTACTATGATGAAATAAATGCAAATGCCCTCTTTCCATGCCATACCTGAAGGCAGCATTCAAGAGAATTGCCTTGTCCAAACTCTCCTGAACTTGAATGCAGCATCTTATGTTGAAATAATTGCCCTCTCTGTGTAGAAATCCATGCTGTACACGTCACATCTCCATTATTGACTTGATTATGCTTAGTTCAGTGTGGTATCAAGCGCTGAAAATAGCCGGAGGCTATTTTCGATTATTTTCACCAAAGGGGACCTTTTAGAAATTTCAGCCCCTGCCTCCCTAACATTCTCTGCACGTCCCTGAGTGTCTGTCCAGATACCTTCAGAGTTCACTGTTCCTCTCCTTTCCTCCACATGTCTAGGTGTGCAGAGGTTGCCTCAGGGGCCACACTGAGTGGATTTAGAGCTGAATCTTTTTGATGTTCAGAGTGGTTTCAAAGCCTCTTCAAAGGAGCCACGCGTGTGTGAGAAGGTATGTTTGCATTTTAAAGACTTTGAAGGCATTGTAAGTAACACACAATCACTGACCCCACGACCTATAGGCCACCAATGTGCTTCAGAAGCTATAACCAATATATCCCACGTTTTGAAACCTTTTAAGCTCAAGACCCAAAGAGAAATTATAGACCCGGGGCCCACAAATCTACAACGCGTCGCTTCGTTTAACGAATTGCGAGCTTGAAGATCTGCTATTTTCACTACTTCTTAAACTTAAAAATATAAATATATTTATGGAAATTATGAAATTGTATTAATCTGACTCCACCATCTGGCGTAGTCAGGTTGCGATTTTATTACATTTTAATACTTTTGAAAAACGTTGGAATTGTTTTTGGAGCGGTGAAAACGCTCCCAATAGACAGGTATATCCGTGAGTATGTGGCTGGTTATGTCCGTAGCCTGGCAATACCTTGAGTGGCCACACACAAGTTAAAGGAGGGGCGCTGTTGTGCAGGCCAGGCACACTCGACGCGTGCGCAAGCACACACACACACACACACACACACACACAGAGATCTAGAACACACAGAATGTAAAAATATAGATCTAGAACACAGAATCAAAAACATAGATCTAGAACACATAGAATCAAAACCAGATCTAAAACACAGAATCAAAAACATAGATATAGAACACAGAATCAAAAACATAGATATAGAACACATAGAATCAAAAACAGATCTTAAACACAGAATCAAAAACATAGATCTAGAACACATAGCACTTCTTAAACAATTGACTTGTACAGTAAGGTACAGTACGGTACAGTATGGTACAGCACAGTAAGGTACTCTACAGTAAGGTACAGTAGTACAGGACAATAAGGTACTGTAAGGTATGTTACAGTACAGTAAGGTACAGTACAGTAGAGTACAGTAAGGTACAGTAAGGTACTGTACAGTAAGGTACAGTACATTACGTTACAGTACAGTAAGTAAGGTACAGTACAGTACAGTAATGTACAGTACAGTAAGGTCAGTACTGTACTGTTCTGACCTGACAGACAGGAACATATTGAGAAGGGCACTATTGTGCAGACTAGACACACACACACACACACACACACAGGGTACAGGTATAGCTGCTCAGATTCACCGCTCCACTTCAAACGAGGTTTGATTTTTAATTGATGGAAACATTTTTTGGAATAATATATTTTGTAATGTTGGAAACGGATTCGTCCACGCCCCAAAGATGGGTCCCGAACCCGATGTTTGGGAAACGGTGCAGTACAGTGTCAAATGTCAGCCTTTTGTGTTATCATTCTTCCGATAATCAATAGAATGCATATTTAATGTCTTTCCATGGTCACATCATCAAACGTCTCATCCACGGAGGTCTGTGGTACTGTGGCCTTTAAGTCCATATAGAGAGATGGCGTCAAAAGAATTCAAATAGTTCAAAATACATCAAATAAATAAATACTCGGACATCGCAAGGCAAGCTGATACAGTTCTTATAATCACTTTATTGTCAAGTGTTATGCAGGCAAATCATCTTCTTTATTTTTTAAGTGTTTTTTTTATTCTCATTGACATAACACATTTGTACAAA
The DNA here is from genome assembly GCF_963921795.1 of Nannobrachium achirus. Classification (NCBI taxonomy): domain Eukaryota; kingdom Metazoa; phylum Chordata; class Actinopteri; order Myctophiformes; family Myctophidae; genus Nannobrachium; species Nannobrachium achirus. The sequence goes on along the minus strand of NC_137819.1, from coordinate 41,594,942 downwards.
CTGTTTTTTAAAAATATCAATAAACTGGAGCCTTTGAGGCTAACCTGGCAAAAACCATTATCAAATGTCATGGAGACCAACACACATCTTAGAAAAAGATTTACAAATGAGATGTCACTAGAAAATATCAAAGAAAAGTAAGTCGGTTGTCACCACAAAATATTACCAAAAAACATCTAAATTCATTTGGTATCAACCATTTTTCATTTTGTGAACAATAATCCTATTTCATTTATTTTTTGTATTTATTTTCAAGCTTTCTTCTTGTTACTTTTATTTTCATTTTTTGAAACACGTTATGGCGCAAAGAGAAGAAGAAAAGGAACGGCGGTGGTCAGACGTAAAAAATAAAAAAGCATCAGGGTTCCCACACATTTTTAACAATGATATTTCGAAAACGTTTCTATAACTTTTCAATAATTCGGCTCTTCAATGCACCAAGACAGACTCGAGTGAAGGTGTCACGTGACAAAGAAAACAGACAAACAAGCAAACAACGTAACGTATCATTTTACAATGTTACCTTTATCTTTCACGTAATGTTAGACAAAAACAAGGTATTTTGTCAAAACCTCTTTACTCCATATATTTAAACTTTTCTTTTTTTTTTTTTTATCAACGCCCCTACTTGATCGTACTACAGCATCACACAAACACATCTAAAAGTAGTAAATCCACAAGCTCGAAACTTGAGCTTGTAGATCTGCTACTTTTGCAATTTTTGGAATTTGAATCCTGAAAAGTACGAGTTTGGAGACGTGAGGTTTCACTTTCCACCCGACAGAGACGACACCCAAACATCTTCCAAAACATTTGATTAATACCAAACCTTTTCCAGGCCTGGAGAACTGTTTTCCTCATTCAAAAACATTTCATGACTTTGTGGGAACCCTGAAGCACGAAAAGTTAAAAAGAAGAAAAGAAACAATAATGCAGCAACTACGGCAAAAAGAACACATGCTGTACAACGACCTCGGAATCAATGCGCACAAATACAACTCCAGCAAAAAAGGCGAAGAAATATTAACAAATCAGGGATAAATAATAAATTAGCTGTACGCAGACTGTGCCCATGTGCGATAATATTAACGTACTCGGGAGGGGCTTTAAAAAAAAATAAAAGATTACAATAAAATAAAATAAAAAATTAAACTGAAGTATATTTTGAATAAAAATATTATGCACTGAACTAACACGGAGCAACACCACCAGAACACGTCATAACATCGACATAGCTAAACGGGACCCCAATCCCCCCCATGCTCGTCCCCTGCCCCTTTCTCTCTTTCTCTCTCTGTTTGTTCCCCATTCCAGCTATGGTTGCTATGGCCTGCCCTCCAGTCGCCCCCCTGACACCATAGGACAGTGGTTCTCAAACCCCCCAAATTGATCATGTATTTGGTGGAGGACCCTCGTCTGAAAAGCGTTTGTGCCAGGGACCCTCAGGAGAGAAGATGTGTGTAAAAAAAAAAAAAAAAAAGTTCAACATTTTTTAGATTTAACAGAAAAGCATTCAAAAATAGCAGATATACAAGCTCCTGGCAGGAAGTGACACGCCGTGAGCTTGTAGATATTCTTCCCATAAGCATACAAACAAATAAGCACGTGACTCATAATTCTTTTCAGTTTAACTGAATTATTTTGGAAAAAATAATATCTTTGTGAAATTCTTTATGGTGAGAGACACTATTGTATGATTATGTATAACTTAAGCGTGTGTGTGGTTGTGACCGGCTCTGGGACGATATTGGATTGGGAAGAAGAGTCTAGTCTCTTGTTTTGCCTCTCTTGTGCAGCCTGATTCACACTTATAGTTGCGCCGGGTCGTGCACTGAAAATAGCAATTTTTGGTGCACTATACCGGTGCACGATAGTCGTCCCACTATCATAAACACCCCAGTGCTACCTGCACACACACACACACACACACTTTTCTCAGTCCACTCCGACACACATATACCCCAACCCACCCCAAAGGTTACTGTACGACAGCTTGTGTTAAGGCATTGTAGCACATGGGTCACGTTCCAGAGAGGTGGAGGTGGTGGGGTGACTGGGGTGGTGCGACTGGAGGGCAACAGGGTGGGATCTATGATGGAGGAGGGGGGGGGCGTCCCCGGAGCATTTGCCATAGCAACATCGCCGACATGGGAACAAAGAGCCAGCGGGTTGACCTATCAAAATACCATGCAATGGTAACCAGACTAACCACTCGTATAAACCTTACCGAAAAAATAGCATACATACTCGTATTTCACATACAGATGACAAAAATAGATTTTGAGGCCAGTTACGGGGCTCAGAGCCCGGACACAGGAAGCCACCCCAGGGTGTTTTTTTGTTTAGTTTTTTTGGAACAGACAAAAAGCGTGCATTCAGACCATAGCACTTGTTCTGAGATGTATCGACCCTTCACCTTTTCCTCGAACTGCGGACAGCTAAACTGACTAGTTTTTAGTATCCAAACAAAAACCAAAGATTTCCCCCAGCAATGTAAACATGGTTTCACTAGGATTGTCATTGTAATTATAGTATTGCTTTCACTACACAAACCAAGTTGTAGAAAGCTAGATTGTTTTGCTCTATTAGAAACCTTTTTTTAACCCCCCCTCCCCCCAACACACATACAAACATACACGACCACTGCGCCTCAATAGGAATGCATCATTTTGTATAAATCTTTTTATATGTGCTTTTTCCCCCAACTTGTTTTTTTCCTTCTTCTTAGATTTATCCCATTATTTTGTGTTATTTTTTTCAGTCCTTCACAATAACAGTTAATGCATTTTCTGGTCTCTTAAGAAAACGTCAACAACACCTGAAACTTGACCGATGGGTGAACCTGAACTGTGGGCCCAAAACTCTTCTGATCCCACTTCACTGCAGCGCAAGGACGCAAGCACTCACTCTCTCTCTCTCTCTCTCTCTCTCAATTAGTCTAACGCAGTGGTTCCCAAACATTGGGTCGGGACCCATACATGGCTCGCAAACCACTTTTTGGTGGGTTGTGAGTAAATATCCCATCTTTTTTTTTCATCTTCTCATTTCTTTTTCATTATTTTAAAACTCTTAGTGAATTCAAAACAAACTAAATGATTTAAAATCAAAGAAATTCCTTTAATTAAAAATATAAATGTCTAAGAAGTAGTGAAAATAGCAGATCTACAAACTCACAATGCGACGCGAAGCGACACGTTTTGAGCTTGTTTGGGTCCCGCGGACACATCAAATTACTCTTTTGGGTCTCGAGCTAAAAGGATTGAGAACCACTGCTTCCGTCATACAGTCATGATCAGAGGATAGAGCGGATGTGACGCCTCCTCCCTACTTCTGTTTCCTCTGTCTAAATAATTGAAGGTGTTGTGATGATATTTCAAAATATATTTTTGTGAACGGAAATGACGAACAGACGCCGGCTTCTGTTCTCGGATTTCGGAAGGTGTAGTTCCAGGCTCTATATAGTATTTGGAGATTGTGGAATAGTTTTCTGGCTATGCAAGACTATCAGTCGCCCGTTTCCATTATTCTGTTGACAAATGATCATACATTTTCAAACATTGTTAAAAAAAAAAAAAAAAAAAAGGAAATAGCTGTTCAATTAGATCTATGGATCGTCTATTTCCGACTATTGCAAAACATTTTTAAAAGTATTCAATTATTATTATTAAGCATTATCCGCCCTGTGCATTTTCTGTTTAAAAAGCCTAAAAGGCAAGGCAGAAATGTTTGATTTTGATTTGTATGTTCTAAAGTCCAATGCTAAAAACAAAACACAATTCAATTGTTAATCGCAAATTATTTGCGTGACAATTAATCGTCAAGTAGAATTTTAATGATCATGACACACACACACACACACACACACACACACACACACACACACCATCCCCGCGCTGCCTCTGTCCCCTTGCTTGATCAGCACCAAGTCTCTCCAGCATGATTGACCATCAGCGCTGGTCCCAACTGATCTGTACCAAACAGGAACATGTCATTGTGCATAGAGATAAGATTTAATTAAGGTTTGGAAAAAAATAAAAGAAAAAAGAAATCTCTGTGTGTTGGGTTTGTTTCCTTTAACCCCCGAATGTATACTTGGTAACGACCCGTCATGTCACGCAGTGAAAACAGCCAGATCTTAAAGGGATAGTTCACCCCCAAAATGACTTTTTTTCCAATGGATTACTTACCCCGCGGAGACTTGAATTCATGGATATTTATTAGTTTTTGTCACATTCCTCAGCCAATAATTTGAGGAGACTCTTTGTGTCTCCATAGGGAACAAAGCAGGTTCTTTGTGTCTCCATAGGGAACCACTGCAGGTTGTCATATTATCATCTTATTCCTGGCCCTCTCCAGGGAGGCTGCCATTGCCTTTCAACATCTTTTCACTTCCTCCCAAGTAAGGAAGTGAACAGGGAATCATTTGTTGCCAGATTTTTCCAAAGAAACAAGGTCTATGGAAAATAAGTAGGCAAGAAGCAAGTAGGCTCAGTACATTTACATTTGAAAAAAGCAGATCAGCAAGCTTACATTGTGTCACATTGCGACATTTTTGAAACAACACATCTTGTGTGGAGGTCCATGGCACCACACATTTTCAGATGGGGCTCTGCGACTGTGGACAAATATATTAATCTGGGGGTTCTTGATACGAAAAGATTTGGGAACCACTGGTTAAAAAAAAAACATTAGAAAGCAAGCCCAATAAGCAACTACACTATTTTTTTTTAAGACACAAATTGCTTATTATAAGCAGACATGGCAACACAGGTTTCACCCAGAGCCCAACTTCATTGAGTTTCCTGTTTACACCTTTCCCAGGAGTTTCCCCAAGCCCAGGTGTTTCGCCCTAGTTCCTGGGAGGGGCCAGGAATAAGGTGGAATGCGACAAAAACTAAAAAATGTCCATGAATTCAAGTCTCCATGGGGTGAGTAATCGATAGAAAAAGTCCTTTTTTGGGTGAGAAATCTTGACAGATTGGCTGTTCTCGGTACGCAACACCCAGGTGAAACGTTAAGTATAACTCGGGCTGTCAGAAACCAGCAGGTACCCCTTTGACTTTGTGCTAGTCTATTATAACTTTGTTGCCCCTCCCCCGCTTCATGTTTATTTTTCAGTTTTTTCCCCCATAAATGCCAAGCTAATCTTTCATCGTACGCGTAGGCTAGATCTCTGCTGTTATTAAATGTTAGTCGTATTCATTTATTTATTATATATTTTTTTCAGATTTAAGTTTGTCACGAGTCTCTTTCGAGTCCGCTCTCGTGAAAGAGCAAAAAAAAAAAAAAAAAAGTCCTCACGTCTCATTGTCACGGCGACCTCACAGGCGCGATAAACAAAACAAAGAAAGCCTTCCGGACGACGATCCAAATCTCTACTCTATAAACTCCGCCTGTCCTTCCTCCTCCTCCTCTTCCTCCCCCTCCAGGTGGTTGGAGGGGGTGGGTGTGGCCGGGGTGGAGTCCCCCTCCTCCCCCCCCTCCTCTTGGGACAGGGTCGCCACGGTGACGATGCGGGGGGAGGAGCCTCCCAGGTCCTCGGGGGCGTCGGCGTCGTCCTCCAGGTCGTCAGTGGTGATGATGGCCACGGCGGCCCCGCCCTTCTTGTTCTGGTGCGTCTTGATGTGCTTGGAGAGGTGGTCGCTGCGCATGAAGCGCTTGGAGCACTCGGGACACTCAAAGCGTTTCTCCCCTGGTGTGTGTGTGTGTGTGAGTGAACGATGACAAGAGGGAGAGGAAGGAGAGAGATTATGGAAAAACATGGTTTATGGCAAGGGTCTTAAACATTTCTGAGTGGTGCTAACCCAGTAGTTCTCAACCTGTGGGTCGGGACCCCCAGGGGGATTAACTTAATGTGAAACATTGTTTTCTCACTCAACAGTTAACAAACCAACCGATCGCGATCATGCCTGGAGGTCATGAGGAGGTCCAAAAATATATATATATATTTTTTTAAACGGCCCAAAACTCTGGAAACTCTGGCCTGGCGGCCTGGGCATATGGGATAACTCGGCAAACTCGTGGTAAAGCAGTCAATGCGTTAATACACTTAACACTTTAGTGAAACCTATCACTTTTACTTCAGCCTTTCTTCATCCCGGCCTCTAATGAGAGCTCGATTTACTTGTTCATCTGTAAAGTCACAGTGCGTGCATTATGTAAAACTCCTGCTCTAGAACTTTCAGATGACTGGACTGGGTAGTTAGTTGTATTTTATACCTAACATAGATGGTACAGTTTGAACACGCAGGGGCACACACACACACACACACACACACACACACACACACACACACACACACACACACACACGGACATGACTACACTTACAGTATACAGACTAAAATTTACATTTTTATGTATTTATTGTGGAATGAAAATGAAGCACTCCTAAGTGCTTTAGTGGAAGATTATTATTATTTGTTTTAGGTTAGTTTAGTCCTGTTCGTCTTGTTTTATTGCTCACAATGCGTGGAGCTGACCTGTATACAATTCACTTCCCTTTTCGAATATATATATTATATCGTCACTATCGGGCAGAAACCTCAATATCTCCAAGTTTCAAATGTGTATGTTTTTCCGTAAAGTAAAGCCCTGGTTCATCACACAAGACTATTGCACAAAACTAGTGAAAATAGCTGATCTACAAGCACACAACATAAAACGATAAATACAAAACAAAAGGTTTTGAACATACAAGGTTTCCACCCGACAACGACGATATACGGTATATTATAGACAGTATATACTTTTTTGAAATTGTAAGTGAGGGTTAGGGTTAGGGTCTTGGTCTGTACGGTGTGTGTTCTCCTGACCTGTGTGTGTTCTCCGGTGCCGCTGCAGCTCGTCGCTCCGGGTGAACCTCTTGCCACAGAAGATCCAGTTGCAGACAAAGGGCCTCTCCCCGGTGTGCCAGCGCAGGTGAGCCCTCAGGTGGGACGTCTTGCCGTACACCTTCCCACAGCCCTCCATGTGGCAGATGTGCTGCTTCTTCTTCGAGGGGTCGCCACTGTTCCTGCGACACACACTCGTGCATATAAATATGCATGTAGGAAGGAACATTGTCTGATGTGCAGGATTAGTAGAGCTTGCAAGCAAATAAACTAGCAGCTGCTTTGTGCTCTGTCTCGCCAGCCAGACCGCTCCCTCCCACAATTTTCAAATGCTTCCGTCATACAGTCTGAAGCAACGGAAGCTCTGAAAATTATCACGCGACAAAGCGGATGTGACACTGTGTATGTTTTTCCGTAAAGTAAAGCCCTGGTTCATCACACAAGACTATTGCACAAAACTAGTGAAAACAGCTGATCTACAAGCACACAACAACAACTAGTGGAGAAGAGATCCAGTAGAACTAAAAGACAAGTAATGTTATGTTTGCTTGCTCTCGGGTGTTGTGCTCTGAAAATAGCCGATCTGCAAGCTCACATTAGATTGACTATTTTCTGCATGCAACCAAGAGTAAAATCAGCCAGTACGAAGGCTATCAAGGCGCGCCAAAATTCATTTTTGTCGACAAAACCAACATTTTAGTCGACTATAATATTATGATATCTTATGATATTTACCTTTTCAGATGGCTAAAATATGACAAAAAACTAAATGGAATCTCATTCAAAAGACTAGGACTAAAATCAAATCTGCTGTAAAAATCAACACTGTAAAAGAACTAGAAAGCAGATAACAGTTGAAATAGCTTCTCCTTGACATTGCCAAGAACTACATTGATTTGCGATAATACAGTAGAGCAGACTTGTTCTGTTTGCCCAGTTATGAGTACTAGACTAGACTAGAGGACATGCACCTCTGGCTACTACCATAATCAGCATGGCTTTTTAGACACTCGGACCATTCATGTCTGCTGTTCAGATGACGCTGAAATGTCCATGGTCTATTAGGTGAAACCGGGCAAAGGATAGCACACTGTCTTGGTGCTCTAAATCTAGCACATTGACTGGCTGCAGGGGGAAAAAAATAAATGGTACCTCGAAGAAGGGCTTTTATTTAATTCAGCATTTAATACACAACAGTGTGTACTGTCTGGAGACAACGGCCGCAAAAACTGTGGGGAAACCAGTTACGATGTTGTGGTTTTTAAAGCACATTTACGTCGGCTGTTCTGAAATAAACCAAGAAGATGACGTCAGTCCGACCATTCGACTCAACAATTACATTCTCTATTTCTCTTTACTAACTGACAAATACTGAGAATACCCATCCCTACTTGGTGGGTTTAGCACATTCAACAGTATGATGCATTTACAATGCAAGTAATTTAGTGAGGGGCCAGGGCTGGGTTTTAGTTATCTACACATGCACAAGTCCCCCTCTGGGAGGGTGTGTTTTACAACCAGCCAGTCAGTCACACTAGAAAAACTAAACTAAACTGTTAATATGCATCATGGGGCTGTGGGGAAGTTATGAATTGATTCAAAGGGCCGTAAGTCACAGACTTGTGCTGTAGTGCTCCTCTGAAATAAAAGATTAAACAAACTAATGTTACAAAAAATGTCTCAAGGTTCTTTCTCTCTCTACCTCTTTGACGGGGCAGCTGTGGTGAACCATGACTTTAGATGGAGTTACATTTTGACTGCTATCGGTACTAACAACTACAATTATGTACATATTTATGTCACCTTCCCTTCTGATGTCATTTTTAAATGACAAAAATACGCAAGGCAAAAATAACAGGTAAACAATCTGTGATTAAACTATTCCGCAACTCGTGCCTAATGGCGCACCTATAATTTGACCAGTATCCTTCTCATGTAGGGTTAGGAACCTTTAGGATTTTAACGATTCTGGTTCATTAACGATTCTCACCTAACGCTCCGAATGTCCGATTCCTTAACGGTTCACATTTAACTATTCCTATAGGGCAGTGGTTCTCAAACAGGGGTCCTTGAGGGGGTTCCATGTGGTCCCCAGCTAAATAATGGAGAGTTGGTAACTCTCATTAATTTAATTTTATGCTATCAAGAGTTACATTATTGATAAACATCTGCATTGCTTAATTCACAAGAAGTCTACACAAATCTTTGTGTGATAGGATAATTGTTTTAAATGAACAACTTGAATCCTCACATCCCTATTCTGAGGAGAACTTTGGCCAAAAATAGCACTGCGAGGCGTTGAGAGCTTGTAGACCGGCTATTTTTGGCAAGTAGGTTTGGTGTAGAGGGAAAAAAAAGAGCAGACCAAGTACAGAGTGAAAGGTCAAATTTACCAAGTGTCAACGATTTAAGTGGTTAAATCTCTGGAGAAAAAAAAACAACAGATGAACACAAATTTGACAGTGCTGTCAAACAAGTTAATAAAAAGCTGCAACACAATGTTATACAATATGTAGTGGGGGTCCCTGCTTTATCTCCCTCTCATAAGGGGTCCTTGGCCTGAAAACGTTGAAGACCCCTGTCCTAAATGATGCTAGAACCGATTCCGGTCCCTCAATGTTGAATCCGGTTCCTCCGGTTCCGGATCCCGACCCTATCCTCATGTGAGTGTGTGTGTCCATACCTCCCCTCTCCATCGCGGCAGTTGGGGCAGGAACAGGCCACTCTGCGAAGCCTCTTGCTGGGGGGACCCTCCTGGTCCGAGGAGCTCTGGACCGAGCCCAGCTGGTCGGGACTCAGCGACGACCCCGACGCCATGTTGCCCAGGGTGACCGTCACCGGCGACGACTGAACCTTGGCCCCCTCCTGACCCTGTGGTTGACCTGAAGGACGGAGGACAGGGTGATCATCACGAGTGGGCTCCAATTTCTATCTCACATTTTACTTAACATTATATCTGCAAATACTTCTGCAGAGCCCCTCAATTCATCAGTGCGTCCCAAATAATCGCCCGCCTCTCATTGAAAAGTGGTGATGACAATGTTTTACACCACTGGTTCTTCCAGGGATCCCCAGCAAAATGTGTAACAGTTTTTAAACACTTAAGCCATATTATTACATTTTCTGTCTATTTGAAAATAGCCAATGTAGAACTTCTATTTTCTAAAGATGACAAATGTTGACAACTCCTAGTCTTATCAGAGAATAATAGACCACGAACTCTGATGTCAATGCCGCTAGAGGGCGCTATCCCCCTGGGTCCCGTTGTCATGTTTTGTGTTGAAATCCCTGTAGGGGAATCTTGGATCGACTTGTATAACAACTAAAAACCCAATGACTACATTTCCCAAGAACGTGGCTAGTAGGGCCAGTGATTTCAGACCCAGTAGCGTCCCGGAAGTGTATTTCCGACTTTAAAGACAAAATGTATAAAGTGTTCTCCCGAAACGGACTATATCAAATATGAATATCATACGATGCAGAAATGCCTGGATGATTTGTTAATTTTTGGATCACAGTTCTTATATGACGTGATTAACAACCAGTATAGAAGTTCAATACTGGTTGTTGTTAACTTGAAGTCTGCCACTATCAAGGTCTGACCCTGGCAGGGAGGACCAATGTTTTTCATTGTACTGTACACGCAAAAGATTATTGTTCTGACTAGTTGTGCCTGTGGGGAACGGTTCCCACATGATCTAGTATCCACTAGCTGCATACAGTAGTGCTGACAGTGTGATATTTGTTATTTTTTTTTTTTTTTTTATTGTTTCTTTTCTATCTTTTTGGGGTCTTTTCTGCCTTTAGGACAGGAAACGGGGAGTGACACACAGCAAAGGCCGTCAGGCTCGGAAATCGAACCCATGACGGGCTGTCAGGCTGCATTAGAGCCTATAATGTGGAATACGCCATTGGTGCGTGTGATTATGAATTCCACATCAGTTCTAGGATAGACCCACCTCACCTGAGTCTTGATTGGCTCCCTGGCAGGCATAGTTGTACTGAGGTTACGGTTAAGGTTAGGTGTAGGCATAGTTGCAAAAACTGTCAATCAAATTGACTCCTGGCCAATCACAGCAGGGTTTGCCTAGAACTGATGTGGGATCCACTGTAGGGATGGGACGATATGAAAATTTTATATCACAATTATTGTGACGGTCTGACCAAAGAAATCGCGATTTACGATATTATCGCGATAATCAAAATATCCCAAACATCCATTATCATTCTGGGGTGGAACATTTGCCAAAAAATAGCTGATCTACAAGATCAGTAGATCGGCTATTTTTTGGCAAAGACATTTGATAGAGAGTGGAAAAAAGTATGTATATTATAAGTACCTTTTACCAATTATAGAGGGTTTAAGTGGTACCGGATATGCAGCTCGGCAAATGAAAGGTGAATTGATCCCAGTGCATGATGGAGGACGATATCACAATACATTAAATCTCCACGATACGATAATCGTGAGTGTTTTATCACGATATCGTCCCATCCCTAATCCACTGACAGTGCGATCTTACCCTGTAGACCGGTGATGGTGAGGGGCACGCCCTGCATCTGGACGCCCGCCGCGCCCAGTCCCGCAATGCTGACCGTCTGCACCCCGGACCCCGGGTTGATCTGGGCCGCGCTCAGCGTGAGGGGAGCTCCGCCGAGGGAGACCAGCCCCCCGCCCCCCACCGTGCCCCCCCCGCCGCCCATGGGGGCCAGGGTCAGCTGCTGGGGCAGACCGCCCTGCAGGGACATACCGCCGGGCAGCTGCAGCGTCTGCCAGGTGATGGCGCCGGAGGGCGACAGGGTGGGCGTGCGGATGAGGACCTGCGCCTGGTTCTGGAAGGCCTGGAGGTAGGGGTGGAACCATGCATTTTAACAGCGATACCATACGCATCACGATACATGGTTGACGATACGATACATGGACGATATTCGTTCATTCATGGCGATACGATTCTATGATTTAAAATTGATACAGTAACTATTTAGCACAAAAAAAATCTGTGTGAAACGTGTGGAGAGTGCAGGTTCTTTAAGGGAAAAATGAATTAATATGGATATAAATCCATAAACACAGTGATTCTCTGATATTGTATTTGAACACATATGGACAAACCCGCACCTTGACATGAACACAGAGATTACACACATTTATCGATAAACAAAATGTAGCGACATGAAATGGAAAAGTAATTAAACCCCTCTTTCTGTTTTTTTTTCCTCTTAAAAATGCCAAATACAACACACAAGTACTTCTTATTTATACAGTAGATTATTTTGCGATACAAAGTCAAACGATACGATCATTTGCATTAAAAGACCGAATCTTGGATGCAGTTACTACATGGTTCCACCTCTACCTGGATGGGCTGCAGAGTCTGCCCCGGGGCCAGCTGCAGGGTCTGGATGTGCTGCTGGGGCTGCTGCTGCTGGGCCTGGGCCTGAGTCTGGGGCTGGAGCTGGATCTGCTGCACCACCTGGTGGCCCACCTGGCCCACGATCACCTGCTGGATGGTCCCCGCTGGATGCTCGGCCTGGCTCTGCAGCCCGTTGGCCTGGCCGCCGCTCTGAGAGTCCGCTGCCTCGCTGCTCTGGGACTGGCCCTCGGCCGTGCCTCCCTCTGACCCGGCGGAAACCACCTGTGTCCCTCCGTCCGACAACCCGTCGGCGGGGGCGGCCGGCGCCGCGGTGACGGCGTTTGACCCGAAGGCGCTGGCCACCGCCGTCGTCATCAGCTGGTTGCCGTTGGCGATGGAGAAGGTGCCGTCGGCTTGCTGGATGAGCTGCACGGCTCCCCCGCCTCCGATGCTGTTGAGGACGGGCAGCGCCAAGGTCATGCCGCCGAGGTTTATGGGTACTGTAGTCATGAGGGGAGAGCCCTGGTGGGAGCCCTGCAGAGTCTGCAGCTGCATGGGGAAGGACTGGGCCGGGCGGATCTGCAGCGGCACACTCTGATTGGCCGAGGTGGTCAGGATGGCCTGCTGGTTGGCGGGCTGGAGGACGGCCTGGGTCTGGCCCTGGTTGGACGTCTGGATGAGCTGCACCTGCTCCAGAGGTTCCAGATGGGAAATGTTGAAATAAAACTATCGCACAAGGCCAAAAAAGAGAAATTGCACGTGTAAATATGTAATTTCAAAGAAGAAAAACAACCTTGTTTGAGACTTCCTACGGGACAAACGCTTCAAATATGCTGCGTGGAAACAGACAACTTCCTGGAGCTTACACAAATAAAAGCCTAGAACTGGACTGGAAATAAGCGACCAGTGTTTTTAATGCCTCCAATTACAGATCTAGGGTCAGATTTGCTGATTTACAGACTTATTTGTGACTAGGTCTGGTACTTTGTTCCTTATGTCTGCATTGGTCATTTTTCTTTTTTGTACAGATTATCCAAGTCCAGAATCTAAGCTTTCATATGATGTATCATTTGTTGAAATTGGAGCATATTTGAAGAAGTTATGGACATTTTAAAGGTGTTGCACCATAAAACCTAAAGTGCTTAAAAAGCCATTTGAATGCAAGGAACATTTTGACACCTCTAGGTAGCCAGAAGTGGGTGTGACAATGGGAGGGACAATAGGTACTTACCTACACCCCTAAATCACTCCCCCAAGTCAAACCACACCCACAGTGGTATAGCTGTCAACTTCAAATTTACTTTTATTCCACTACAATTATTTAAAACTACTATTTAGCAGAGGCGTCAATTGGGTATGGCAAGCTATGGCAGCTGCCATACCTTGGCTACAGGGGGAAATAATAAAATGTACTTTTCATCGTGCCTGTTGCTAAGGTATCATGGCAACATGACTGGTGTCTTGCACGCGCGCCTTGCACGCGTGCAAGACACCAGTCATGTTGCCATACCTTAGCTTTTGCTGAACTGACGCCACTGCTATTTAGTAGTAGACCTGTGGTAATATATTGTGCTATAGTGCTTAAGTTGCAGCCATGTCAGAAATAGTGGCCAGTGGTCTTTTCTACCTCCTCCCCTCCTTATATGCTCATCCTGTCATTTTCTTCTTTTTGTAGTTTTTATTTTTCACTAAAATAGTGTATTACAAAAGAAAAACTTTTTACAGTGTAAAAAAAAGTCTATTACAAAAGAGATTTAACGTCGGCTACGAAGCTTGCAGAGCCATCTGCTGTACACAGCTAAAGCAGACAGCTAAAGCAGAAGCACGGTCTTCTACAGTTTGGATCAATGGATTTACACGTTTTCTTTCTTGGGAGCATTAGCAACACAGAGCACATTTGCAGCCCGTTTTGTAGTAAGAGCGTGGGTAGCAGCGGGCGGGCTTGCAAAACACACTTTTTAGGGCACTCTAGCTCGGACACAGAACGGAGAAACTTGTCCGTTCATGGGCTGCAGTGAGCTTGAGTAACAACTGAACTATAAAGCTGACGCCTCATTATCAAAACTAGCGCAAATGTAACGCTCTCTGTGTTAACGGCGACTGCTTCTCATAATAAACAGCCAGTGCTAGCGCGAAGCTAACGCTATAGCGTATCTCGCAGCTCGGCCACTCGTCTGTAGTAAAATATAAAGCCCCGCCGTTCTCGAACGCTTCTTGCCTTTTGTGAACATTATATCCAAAAAGTAAAGGTCCTATGCCGGTCTCTCATCTGTTTACTTCATAAGCGTGGAAGAAAATCGAAGCAGCTTGTTGAAATAAAGTTTATATCGCTCATTTTGTCAGCCGGTCCTTTGTTTTTAGACACGCTACCTCCCCTGGTCACGTGGTATAGACACAACGAATAATAGAGGGGAAAATAATGCACCGGCGGACAAAATGAGCGATATAAACTCTTTATTTCAACACGCTGATTGGATTTTCTTCCACACTTGAAAAGTAAACAGTTGAGAGAAGTGTATAGGACCTTTACTTTTTGGACAGAATGTTCACAAAAGGTAAGAAGCGTTCGTGAGCGGCGGGGCTTTATTTTTTACCACAGACGAGAGGCTGAGATGTGAGATACGCTGTATAGCGTTAGCTTCCCACTAGCGCCGGCTGTTCCATTACGAGAAGCCATCATCGCCGCGTCTTTCTTTGTGTGCCCGAGGGCGACGCAGAGAGTCAGATCACGACGTATAAATCAAAAAATTAATCCTTCCAGAATACTGTCTTCTGCAAACCAATAACATTAGCGAGATGAAGTTAGTCACTGAGAGTGTTTACACACTACAACCAGATGCACCATGCTGTATGGGGCGGTGCTCAAAGTGTGTAATTCGAGACAATGAGTTCTCAGAGCGCAATATCTCCTCCCCCAAAAACACGGTTAATTCCTTACAAAAGCAGCCTAGTTTAACAAATAAAAGTAGCCATTGTAGTACCTTAAAACAACTATCTTTTGCCATGAAACCCTTGTTCTAAATTCGAACTTGTGTGATATGGAAAAAAACGAAAAATACAAAAAACGACATTGACTTCATTTTCTCACTTTTCTACTGTTTTAAAATCGCCGACATTTGGACGTTTCCTCCAGCCTCAGTCACATTTTGAAAAGCCAAACCCGATCCCGAATCAGTAGCCGGGGAATTTAGTAAATTCCATCATGTTTTTGTGATACAGCGATATTAGCGTACATTTGGGCATTTTTGGAATTACTGATCGTACAGAGGGTAAAATGGTCGTACAAACACGATAATTATCATACATCTGGCAACACTGACCTGCTCCGACAGGCCCCCGATGGAGGCGGTCTGGGCCGGGCTGATGTGGATCTGCTGGCCATCGGCCGTCTGCAGGTGGGGGATGACCTGGTACTGGACCCCGCCGGCCCCCGCGCTGGGCATGTTCTGCACCTGGATGATCTGGAACTGCTGCTGCTGACCGCCAGCAACGTTGTTCATGTTCCCGCCCACCATCTTCACCTGCCACAACGGGAGGAAAGGAAGAAAAGAAACACATATTTCTATTTCAAAATCAAACCAAATGTATTCATAATAAAGCCCATTTAAATTGTTGTTGACCAACAAGTAGAGAACAGGAGGTAACTAGAGAAGTGCAATTCTGGGAAATGTGTGGTCACACTGACACGAGTCGCGAGGATTCCACTGGGAAATGAATTCCATCTTACCATTTATATTATATACTGTGATGTCATGTGAAGCATGACAACAGTGTGTGAAGCAAGACCAAAAGCTTAACAAAGGTTAACAAAAAGCAGGTTCACTTCGCTAGCAAAAAGATATCGCACAAAGAACAATAGTGCCTATAGCAACCACACTAATAATCATGGACATAAATGAGACGAGAAATATACAATCAGCTATAAAATTAAAATAAACGATTATCAAAAAATAGAAATTAACTATATAAAGTGGGGAAGTGGAGGATGTATAAAAGTGTCTTGAACCTGGACTTATACTATATACTATACATACACATCTTGAGAAATCTCGCCATACAAAATGCTTGTGGATTTCGATTATAGCTGGTAAATTAAGCCTGATTTATGCTTCAGTGACAAAGCGTCAGCCTGAGCCGACACAACTTTGGCAGCAAAATGTCTTCGTTCACAAAAAACACAAGCAGGCCTCGTAGTAAGCATCGTTGCCACAGCAACCTTCTTGCCGTTGCAGCTATCCAATCACAGCTGCGTGACACTTGAGGATGGTGTCTGTCTGCTCTAACACGAGTGTGGTGGTTGGAGGGTGTCTCCCTGCTCTTCCTTAGATCAAATGTGTGGAGGTAGGTACCGAGTTGGCCTACTGGCAGCTTGCACAAGACAGAGAACCCACAACTGCCACAGAGGGTTTCCACCACCATTGGTGCGTGAATGTGTGTTTGAATGTGAAATACACTGTAGTGCTTTGGATAAAGGTGCCATATAAATGCAGCCCAATTTTCCCATCTTTATTTATCCAGGGTAGGTTCACTGAGCATGAATTCTCTTTTTCCAACAATTACCACTTCACAATCACATTGTCATTCACACCTGGGAGCTGCCCAGTACAACCACAGTCTAGTATACTGATGCTGGCCTCTGAGCAGCTCTAGAGGAGCAGTTGGGTCAGGTGTTTAGTTTCTCGCTCAAGAGGGCACTTCAAAAACGGTGCTGAGGGAGGGGGTGAGTGTTGGTCATTCACCTCCCCACCTCCGAACGGGGAATCATTCAGGCCACTACCACCACTGTGCTTTAGGCCAGTGCTGATCCCCATAGTTGTCAAAGCGGCGACACATTGACAACTCGTAGATTATCTATTTTTGCTGCGCAACATTTGGTTAGGGAGCCTGCCTGGGGAACCAGAGCCCCTGGTTGTCCCTGGTTCGATTCCAGGCCAGGGTAGCAATGTCTTTGTGTATCCCTGAGCAAGACTCTTAACCACTAATCTCATTTGCTCTCCTTGTGGGCAGCGAATCAGCTGGGTTGAGCCGAAAATACTGAATTTCCCCCTCGGGAGGAAGTAGGTAACTACTACTACTATTAATTAACATGCTTCCATAATGGAATCCACTTCTATGGAATCCACATGACTGAAATCAGTCGTGGGCGACTGAGAACTTTATCCATGAGTTGGCTCCCGGCCTCACCTTGCGTCCGCCGGGCGAGCCGTCGCTGGCCACGGTGGTGGCCACGGTCACGGGCTGATTGGTGTTCTCAGTCTTGGTCATAGCGGCAGGCGCTGTGGTGATGATCTGCCAGCCGTTGCCCGTGAATTGGGCCGGGACCAGCTCCAGCTGCTGGGACACCAGCTGCTGTCCCCCCGACGCGTCCGTCACCACGATCTGACCCCCCTGGAACTGGAGCTGTCCCGCCTGGACCTGGATCTGTTGTTGCTGCTGGGCCCCCGCCGCCTGGAGCCCACCCTCCGCTCCCCCACCCTGCTGCTGCCCTCCGATCTTACTGCAGGTGGCCGCTAGCAGAGCCAGTGGAGAGGGCTGGGAGGAGTCCTGTTGGAGGAGGTGGGGGAAGAGAGGGATGAAGTGGTGAGGAGGAGGAGGGGAGAGTGAGGGGACAGGCGGAAGCGAAGCGAAGCACACACGGAGGAGATCACATGTGCATGCACAAATAGAGAGCAGCACGACATGCGAGTGGAAAGAGCCAGAGAGGAGAGGGACATACGCCCACAGGTCACATTATGCACACATACAAGTACACACAGGGACGTGCAGATCATGTTAGAGAGGCAGGGGCTGTAAATTCTAAAAGGGCCTTTTGGTGGAAAATATTGAAAATAGCAGACCTCCAAACAGCGCGACACGTTGTGAGCTTGGAGGTCGGCTATTTTTGGTACTTGATACCACACTTAACTAAGGATAATCAAGTGAATACTGGAGATGTGGCGTAAAGGTCTTTGCACACTGCTGCGTTTTTTGTTGCGAAATGCGTTTTTCAAGGGGAGAGAGATAGAGAGAGCAAGGGACCGAGTGGTGCGCGAAACGGGCGGCAGTGTGCAAACGTGACTGACATAACGTGAGATTGATTTTTTATTTGCGCGCTCCGAAATTCACTCCGATATTCGGCCCGAAAAACGCAGCAGTGTGCAACCAGCTTTACTGTGTGGATTTCTACACAATTATTTCAATATAAGATGCTGCATTCAAGTTCAGGAGAGTTTGGACAAGGCAATTATCTATTAGGTATGGCATGGAAAGAGGGCGTTTGCATTTCTTTCGCCATAGTAAAAACTGCATTCAAGGTCTGGAGAGGGCACTTTTTACAGATGGATAAAAGGGCAGGGGCTCAAGCCATCCTTTTATGTCTATGTGTGCACGTGCCTGAGTACACACGCGCACACACAATATACATTCAAAGTCAGGAAGAGCAAGAGAGAGCGAAGGGGGAGGGGTAGAGAGAGAGGAAAAAAAGCAGTGTGTATGTGAGAGAGAGAGCTGTCAGTGTAAGTGGGCGGTGAAACAGGAAGCGAGTGGGTGGGTGTGTGAGAGAACCACATTTGCTGTGTTCTCAGAGCGGTAGGAAGAAGAAAATGCCTCCTCTCTCTCTCTTCTCAGTAACCTCCCTTTTCAAAAGAAAAGTAGGTCGCAGGCAAATATTTAATGCCCCACACCTCTCTCAACAACGGTGCGTCCCCGTCCGTATCTCGGCACACAAACGGCAGAACACGAGCAAACATGGAAAATAATAACAGTGCAGCCGATTGCCCAATGCCCGGTCAGACACAATCGTACACAGCGGGCCAGACCGAGAATTCAATCTCAAAGCTTGTGTGTGTGCTGTGCAACCGTTGAATTGAGCCGCCAGGGCTCGGGGAACAGGATAGGAATGCCATTGTGGTTTTAAAAGGCCATACCAAAGCCGCGGTGGGCCTTTAGCATAAATCCATAGGCGAAAGGAAGAAAGGGAAACATTCTCTAACGCAGGGCAGACAATTCAAGGTACAGTGACAGCCGTGTAAGCCCCATTCACGACACAATGTCTAGAGCTGGCTCTCTCTCTCAGTCTCAGCAGAGCTGCCTGCCTGCAACAGAAGCAGGAAGTGGAATATACACCAGAGAAACGCCCCCAGTGCTGGCTGCCTGGGAGGCAGAACATTGCTGGGCCACAGGCAAGCAGGCAAGCAGGCAGGCAGAAGAACAACTGTAACTAACCCTTTTCTATTCATTTACCTGCGATCCAGAACTTTTCCCCTTTTTAGATGCTTTCCCTCCTTCAGTTCCTGATGAGTCCTTCTTCGAGTCTGCAAAGAAGTAGTAGAAGCAAGGCGCTCAGAAACATGTCAATGTTATTATTGCATAGAAGTATTTTTTTCCTTCTTTTTTGTTGCTGTCAGTGTCACCAAATGTGTCTTTAATAGGCAGTGACAATGGCAAAAAGCAAACATAATATGGACATGCAAGGTAAACTGGACTGACCAAAAATTGGGATACAAATACAATGCAGATATTAAAAAACAAGGGTGATCAATTAAAAGGAGATGAATACACAAATCCCAATAAGCTCATCATAATCAACATGATCAAAGGGCTTGAATACAAGTCTTATCTGTCAGACGGGTTCGAGGGGTGGAGACGGGAGAGAAGGGGGGAGGGTACCTACCACTCATAACGCATTCATATACCGAGAGAGAAGGTGGTGTAGTTCACGGAACGGTAGAAGGCCGGCCGGGTAGCGATGATGACGGAGGACGGCCTATATTTTCCGCGAATGGTTGGCGCTGGGGGGCCGCCGTGGCGTATCTCCCCCGTTCGACGACACCACCCACCCGCCAGGAAGGGCGGTACCAAAGCGCAGGCAACAATCAGACAAGCCTTGAATAACGGGGGGTGGAGGGGGGAGAGAAAAGTCCCGTGTCTTCTGTCGGCAGCCCCGCTACGTTCCGCCTCACAGCCCGGCGAGTGTTGTTTGTAGCGGAGACGACCGCATAGAGAGTCCACGACGCGACACCTTTGCGTTTTGCAGAATTATTATTAAATCCACAGCGGAGTTGCTGGCAATGTGCGATCGCAGAGGCCCACCCACTTCCATTTAAGCATCAGGCCAACACCCCTCCGTCCTCGGCTCCCTCTCCTCCTTGTCGACAGTGTTTCTCCCCGGCCGCATACGGACGGACGTCCCCCGTCGCCGCTGCCCTTCATGCAAAAAAGCAAAACGTTATCAATATCTCTATTTCATGCGTGAGCTTTTATTCTTGCACAATTTCATTTGGAAGCTACAGTAACAGAAGAGAGATAGCTGTGGCTTTTTTTTGTGGGCGGACGCTGCTCCTCCCACATATTCAGATTGGACAGGCAGTGTGCAGCGTGCGAGGGTCGAGATGGGAGTTGTATTTTGGCGAAGCCTCGCCTTCACGAGTGCTCTCCGGCGGCGGGGACTACGACTCCCACGGTGCACCGCGGCGGTTTTCAGTGTTAGAATGGTGTGTGCCGAGGTGTAGTCATGTTGGTGTGAGAGCGAGAGGGAAGGGAAGGGCGGTGACTAGTGTGTTGTGGGGGTTGGGCTGAACTGAACGGGGACGAGAGGTGTGTGTGTGTTCCCTCTCGGCTCGTCATCACGAGGGTCACTCCAAGCCTTGATAAACAACAGAGCACTGTACAACTGGACTTGTATTAATGACTTGGCAATAGAGCATTATAGGCATTAGGAAATAGGCGTGTGTGTGTGTGTGTGTGTGTGTGTGTGTGTGTGTGTGTGTGTGTGTGTGTGAGACAATTAATAATGTCCTGATCACAATGATTTCAGATAATTGTCAAAATAATTTCCATTTGTCTTTATGAATGGCTGGATGAAATGAACACACATGTCAGATTTCTGTTATGTACAGTGTTGAATTAGTCCGAATTAGTTATATATTTTCTGAGCAGGGGTCTCGCCTCTTGCGCAAATGGACATGCATTGATGCTAAAACCCCCCAAGTTCACACCTCGACAAGGCTTTAGTGCCACAACAGGGGTGTTTTAACAAAGAAACAAGCATGTATGCATATCAATAGATCTGTATAGTAGGTGTTCTCTAGATAAGCAACCCCCCAAACACCACTTATGTACTTGTTGTCCACGCTCTTTTAGCCACTTGGCTGGTGTACCCTTTTTTTGACTGGTGCTCCTGGAAGGAGCTAAGCTCCAACACCTGGCTTTGTCTGTTTGTCCAAAGTTTGTTGTACACCCTGTACATCACAGGATGCAAAGCTTGGCCTGCATCCACCGGCGTAGCCATGGGTGGGCCTGACTAGGCCAAGGCCCACCCATTTCGTTTTTGTGCCCACGGCACCCCGCGGTGCGGGGTGGCGATGTGCGGCTATCTAGGAAGCAAAGAAAGACACCACAGTTTGATTTGATCATAGTTTAGTAAAATGTCTCCATATTGCTTGGGAAGTCCACTTACATAATAAATGGCTGTATTGTGTCCCTGTAAATATTTAAATGTTCGCTATTTAAAAAAAAAGCTGATGTACAAGCTCACATCTGTGCCCACCCAAATTGTGCCAGGCCTAGCCAGTTGGTAAATCCTGGCTACGCCGCTGCCTGCATCTGGCCTACATCTTTGCACAACGCGCTCAGAGTTTGTTGTACGCCCAGGGTCACATAAGCCAAGCGTCACGGGACACTTAATGAAATGAACTTATAAACAGCACTGTTCACTTCACGCTAGGTGTGATTATTATACTAGCCATAAATTATAACGTTTGTAGAGCCTTTTATTTTGAAGACTTTTTCTCTCTACAAGCGTTATAAGGTGGAGCCCCCATGTACCATCAGTGAGGCCATTTGGTCCCCTTAGGGTCGATTCCACTTTTAGAGCCTAATTTATTTCGGTTTGGCTCTGTCTAAACTATGATATGGAGTAATTCGGAGCTGAATTAATGACGTTGCCCGCCCCCCCCCCGATCGTCTGAATGACGCCATATCATAGTTTAGACAGAGCCGAACAGAAATAAATTAGGCTCTAAAAGTGGAGTATGAATCGACCCTTACTGCTCCAAACATGCACACATGCAAGGTGCTTCCCTTCTCGCTCCAAGTGTTCTCTATCCATCAGGAAGCTCTCCGGAATGTGTAAGTCCATATATTTCAATAAAGAAGTGTAAGGGAACCAAACGGCATCACTGATGGTCCATGGGGGCTCCGCTTTATAACGCTTGTAGAGAGAAAACGTCTTCAAAATAAAAGTCTTCTGCAAGTGTTATAATTTAATTATTATACTATCTCTATCCTCTTATCTTCCCTTTCCTGGAAACTGAAATGATGGGGCTACAAAATCATTTCAATCACCTGCGTTTACACCTGTGATAATTATGACAATTCTTAATGTAACAATCAGACATGATTAATTGTATAATAATACATGAAATTTAAGTATTACACCATGAAATATAATTGTTTTTTTTCCTCTCTCATGCAGCACCAGAGATGCCCTGAAGAAGCCGAGCAATGGTTGCACCAGCACAGACCAGTGGTGGAAAAAGTACTATATTTCTTTACTAAAGTAAAAGTATCAATACTGCAATGTAGAAGTACTCTGTTAAAAGTGAAGTCTGGAATTCAAAATGAAAAAAAAGTAAAAGTACAAAAGTATTGGCATCAAAATGTACTTAAAATACTAAAAGTAAAAGTACTCATTAGGCAGAATGTCCTTTTTCAAATGTATGAATTAAAAATCTCACAATGAATCGTAATGCATTGTGAGCTTGTAGATCATCTATTTTCAAATGGTCTAATGCAGGGGTCTTCAACAGGGGGTCCGGGACCCCTAGGGGGTCCTCAGAGTTACTAGAGAGGGTCCTCCAAATCTTTGAGTGATATAGGCCTATATCTTTGTATATATGGCAAACGAGATGAACCGTTTTTTCAATCGGTTTGACGGTGCTCCTGTTAATGTTCAACAAGCAGCGGCTGGGTCAAACGGTGTCCTCGGTTGCCGCCCTCTTTCTTCCCCTGCACCATCTCCCCCTCCCCCACCCACCCTGTTTCTCACCACCGAGCAAGTGAGGCGCCAACTCGGAAAAGTCAACACCAGGAAAGCAGCGGGACCTGATAACATCAACTCTAAGGTGCTTAAGGCTTGCGCGGAGCAGCTTGCTGTCCCCCTCACGCATCTCTTCAACCTCTCCCTGAGGACGGGGAAGATACCACAGCTGTGGAAGTCCTCCTGCATTGTCCCAGTGCCTAAGAAGACCCGTCCCTCGGTCCTCAATGATTACAGACCAGTCGCCCTGACATCACAGGTCATGAAGGTCTTTGAACGGCTGGTTCTGAACCTACTGAGACCGGCGGTCAGTGATCACCTGGACCCCCTTCAGTTTGCCTACCAGGCTGATATTGGGGTTGATGACGCCATCACCTACATGCTCCATAAGTCTCTCACCCATCTGGAAGATCTGGGCAGCACAGTCAGAATTATGTTTTTTGACTTCTCCAGTGCTTTCAACACTATCCAACCGTCTCTGCTTGCGGAGAAGCTTACGCTGATGGGGGTGGACAAGGGCTTTGTGGCATGGATCACAGACTACCTTTCAGAAAGACCACAGTCTGTGAGACTGCAGGGCTGTCGGTCCGATGTGCTGGTGAGCAACACGGGGGCCCCTCAAGGAACTGTGCTCTCACCCTTCCTGTTCACTCTCTATACATCGGACTTCCGCTTCAACTCCAAGACCTGTCATCTGCAGAAGTTCTCAGATGATACCGTAGTGATCAGCAAGATCTCGGGTGACAACACGGCCGAGCACGATGGTGTGGTTAGGGACTTTGTGCAGTGGAGCGAGGACAACCATCTCAAGCTCAACGCAAGCAAGACTAAGGAGATGGTGGTGGACTTCCGCACCTCCAAGAGAGTCCCCCCGGTGCCAAGCACCATTAACGGTGAGGTGGTTGAGCTCGTGGATAACTACAAATTCCTCGGAGTACACCTGAATAGTTCACTGGACTGGTCGGACAACGCGCAGGCGATTCACAGCAAGGGGAAAAGCAGGCTGTTCCTCCTGAGAAGACTGAGATCGTTTGGGGTGTGCAATAGGATGCTACAGATGTTCTATCAGTCTGTCATGGCAAGTGTCCTCTTTTTTGGCATAACATGCTGGGGTGGCAACAACAGAGCAGGTGACACGTTTAACCTAAACAGACTGGTGAAGAAAGCTGGCTCTGTCGTTGGGTCCTCTCTGCAGGGGGTGGAGGAAGTAACCAGGGTGCGCACTGGGAAGAAGCTAGATTCCATCTTGGAGAACTCCTCCCACCCCCTCCATCTAGAGATCACCAGTTACTGGAGTAAGAGAGGAAACGACCGCTTTACCTACCCAGTACGGAGATGTGAGAGATTAGGAAAATCTTTTGTACCGGCTGCCCTTAAGCTGTACAACGAGACACATAACGGACGCTTGAAAAGGTCTCCCTTCCTAACTTAGACTTCGGAACCATTGCTGTATTGACTCTAAGGAACAATTGCTGTATTGACTTTGAACTCTAAGGACCTTCCAGGAAGAGTGCTCAGGTGCGCCTTGCGGTGACACGCTTCCTAGTTTCTTCGTTTTTTCGCACTGATTTTTGACACTGCACTATTAGGTTGTTAGTGTTGGTAGTTTCTGAGTATTTTTGCTTTGTTTAACAATGACAGTGAGATACTTGTTTGCACTAACTAGCATTGACTGCTATGGTCTCTTTTGCAAGACACTTTATGTATATATACTTATATATTATTCGCCCCCCTCTATTGATGCACCTTCTCCTTATTGGTACTGTACTGCTCTTGTCTTTGTTTTTTTGTTTTTTTGTTTTTTTTCCTCTTATCTATCTTTCTTACGTCTCTGTAACTTTGTAAATAACTGTATACTGCTGTGCTACTACTGGACAACTAAATTTCCCCCTTGGGATAATAAAGGTATCTATCTATCTATCTATCTATATATTAACCACTTGAACCCTAGCGTCCATATTCTGAGTACTTTAGTCAAAAATAGCAGATCTACAAGCTCACAACGCCTCGCGCTGCGAGGCCTTATGAGCTTGTAGATCGGCTATTTTCGGCAAAGAGGTTTGGTGTAGAGGGGAAAAAGAGAAGAGAAGACAGAGTAAGAGGTCAAGTTAATTAAGTATTGACGGTTCAAGTGGTTAAATATCTGAAAACACTAGTTGACATGAATCCCAAATATACTGATGATTGTGCCGTCAACCAATGAAACTATATGGTATCTATGGGTTGTGGGGGTCCCTGCTCATCTCTCTCTCGACTAAGGGGTCCTTGGCCTGAAAACGTTGAAGACCCCTGGTCTAATGTATATAGGGGCATAGTGATCCATGTATGTTTTGTGATGATAATCAAAATCTACAAAGTAACTAGTAACTAAAGTTTTCAAATAAATGTAGTGGAGTAAAAGTAGGCTACAATAGAGGGTACGTGACATCATCATCATACCCGGAAGTTATGCAGGAACGCCTACTGAGTGGCAAAAAACTGCCCATACATCCAAACAGAAAAGTCCTATCTGATTGCATTAAACAACGTGCATGCCCTCTATTTAGATCCGAGATGTAATGGATTGGAAGTAAAAGTATTGAAAATTGGAAAGACTCAAGTAAAGTAGAAATACCTCAAGATTGTATTGATTGTACAGTACTTAAGTAAATGACCCCAGTTAAATGTAAGGATTGAACGGAAGGTTTGGAAGTGATTGGAGACAGCGTGGCACAAAGCCAGAAAAAAAGGATGTTGGAAATGGCTGTGGCAACAAATATTAGGAGCATATTGGATTGGCTGCATAACGAAAATGTGTGTTGTAAGACAACACATTTCTTACTGGAATTTGAATGGAATGGAATGGAATGGAATGGACATGTTCTTCTACAGTGTTACTACAGTGTTACACAAGTTGGCTAATTGACAGAGTCGGTCATGTGGTTCATGTACACCGGAAATATCACTTTTTCCCCATAGATTCCATTGCATTCCGTAAACCTCCGGTTCAGCGCTTTGTCACTATTCGCCAATAGATGTGTATGTAGATGACCTGGCCCCAAGAAGTGAACGGAGATGACGCAACTCTCCAATAGAGGGCTCTTCCCATAACCAATCAGATGGGCATAAACCGGCATATGTCTGATAAGCTTGAGGACTGTGGATTGGTGAGCTTCACATGACATTTCGGCCAGCCAACCAGGCCAATGTGACATCAGAATATCTTACTATAAAATGGGTGGAGCAAGATGCAATTCTGGGAAATTGCGAGTGTGGTGACATGACAATTTGAACATTTGGCTATCCAGACAATAAATATATTGTCTAGATAGCCAAATTGTCATGTGAAGCTCAACCAATCCTCAAGCTAGCACCACTCCCCCATTGAACTCAATGGACTTTCTCTATAATGGTGACGTCACCGAGAATGCTGCCTCCTGATTTAAGTTTGATTTAAGTTTAAGAAAACTAGACCAGGTCAACCTGGTTGTGCCAGACCCCGGTTCTGCCAACCCCCTGTCTGTCATCATCATTTATGACATCATGCCTTTTGTAGGCATGTCATCATCATGTCATCATCATATATACCCTTTATATAGAAAACCCGGACAGACCGACATTTGCTTATGTAGGCCTACCCATTTCATGGGTCTGGCAAAAAGAAAGAAAGAATAAATAAAGTAGCACTAGAACAATAGTGTGTTCCCATGTTGGACAACCACACTAATTACAAGGAGCGCTCTGCTGGTGCATAAGTAGGCCATACAAATCTATGTATGTGTTATGCCCGCGCGTAGCCAATCACAGCCAATCACATTACGAGCCATGGGCCCTTAGCCAATCAGAGAGGGGAAAAGGGTGACGTCATAATATCGGGGCATTTAGAAGGGCCACGAGAGGGGCGGTCTATGCCCGTAGCAAATCAGATGGGCATAAACGGGCGTACAGTATGTACTAAAATCTTGAGGATGGGTGTGTTGGTAGCTTCAAATGACATTTCAGCCAACCAGACGATAAATGGGCCAATCTCCTAGCCTGGCTCTGGCCCATAGACCTTGCCCACTCTCTGAGTGGAGCTTCAGGAAGCTTAGTCTGAAATCAGGCTACCAATCTCTATAATTGGTAAAGTTTCACTATAAAACTGGCGGGGCGGGCGCAAACCTCTAGTTACGGTCAACTTAGCCAATCAGGAAGCAGCATTCTCAGTGACGTCACCATTATTGAGTAAGTCCATTGAGTTCAACCACACTCGCAATTCCCTGAATTGCAACGTTTTTAGTCATTATATTATTGAGCGGTGCAAACCGCTCCTATGGCTGTGCGTGTGTCCGTAGCCTTTTTCCTCAGCATTTTGCCATAGTAAAATGTGTGTGCATAGGCATCATGTTTGTCTAGTGATGTCATATGTCGTATGTCTGTAGCCTTTTTCCTCAGCGTTTTGCCATAGTAAAATGTGTGTGCGTAGCATCATGTTTGTGTTTGTCTAGTGATGTCATATGTCGTATGTCTGTAGCCTTTTTCCTCAGTGTTTTGCCATAGCAAAATGTGTGTGTAGCATAGCCTGTACATCCTAGACTCCTAGTCTGAAGATGCTATGCAAGCACGACCACCGCTCACTTCACATTAGGTGTGATTTTTATTATTATATATTTAGTTTAGTTTAGTTTATTTGATCATCACATTTTACAGGTCATACATTCATATAATCAGTGTTACAGGTGATCAAAAGGAATAGGCTGAAGCTGAAAGCTTGTGAATGCCTATCCTACGTATTCATGAATTAAGACATTTATTAGTTATAAGAGTGTTCAGATTATTATTGTTTTTTTTTTTGTTTTTTTTTCATAAAAGAAAACAAAGAAAAAAAAAAGAAGAAAAAAAGATGGAAGAAGAAAGAAAAAAGAAGAAAAAGTGAAAAGAATTTAAAAACAAAAAATGTATATGTAAATAAAGGACTTGATAAGAATACTCATTTCATGATGATAACAATTCAAGAAACAGAGATATGTTATACACGTTTACCGTCTATATATAAATATAAACTAGTCCTGTGCCCGGAGCGTGTGCCTGTGCGCACATCAATGTTGTCAGGCATGCACGGCAACCGTTTGTGTTGTGAGTGAGGTCAGACCAGAGCTCTGCTCAGCATCGTATAAGATTTGAAAATATTTTAGAATTCCACTTCATTCCACAGACATCAGTCTCCTTACTCAGTGTTGTTAGAGGATATAAGGATATATCAAACATAGGGAGTCAGTCAATATTCCATTACCCAACAGAAGCTAAAACTCTGTCCCCTATAACAGTCCATGTCTAGATGCAGATTTGATGAACCACCACTCCAGGAAGGAGTGTGGTCTCAAGCTTCCCAGACAAAGGTCCACTGTTCTGATTGTACATACTTCACATCTGACATGAGCCATGACGACCACTACAGGCAAATGCCCATAAATGGACAGATCCCCTCAGAATCCTTCCAGAAAGCCACCAGAATTGCAGCCAGCCAGGAAAGAGGAGACACAGACGAACCAATATCTTACAGTCATCAAAAGTTTACCAAGCCTTTAACTCAACCAGGAGAAGTGAAGACAGAGAAGAAAACTCACATCTGTAAACAGTGTGACAAGAGTTTCAGTCAGTTAGGTGAGCTGAAAAGACACCTGTCAATCCACACAGGAGAAAAACCTTTTCACTGTAAAGAGTGTGACAAGGGTTTTAGTCAGTTAGCTAACCTGAAGAGTCACCAGCGTATCCACACAGGAGAAAAACCTTTCTATTGTAAACAGTGTGACAAGAGTTTTAGTCAGTTATGTGACTTGAAGAGACACCTGACAATCCACACAGGAGAAAAACCTTTCTATTGTAAACGGTGTGACAAGGCTTTTAGTCGGTTAGATAGCCTGAAGAGTCACCAGCGTATCCACACTGGAGAAAAACCTTTCTGTTGTAAACAGTGTGACAAGAGTTTCAGTCAGTTAGGTGACCTGAAGAGACACCTGACAATCCACACTGGAGAAAAACCTTCCCACTGTAAACAGTGTGACAAGAGTTTCAATGACCTAGGTAGCCTGAAGAGACACCTGTCAATCCACACGGGAGAAAAACCTTTCTATTGTAAAGAGTGTGACAAGGGTTTTAATCAGTTAGGTTACCTGAAGATTCACCAGCGTATCCACACAGGAGAAAAACCTTTTCACTGTAAACAGTGTGGCAAGAGTTTCAGTCAGTTAGGTGAGCTGAAAAGACACCTGTCAATCCACACAGGAGAAAAACCTTTCCACTGTAAAGAGTGTGACAAGAGTTTCAATGACCTAAGTAACCTGAAGAGACACCTGTCAATCCACACAGGAAAAAAACCTTTCTATTGTAAACAGTGTGACAAGGGTTTTAGTCAGTTAGCTAACCTGAAGAGTCACCAGCGTATCCACACAGGAGAAAAACCTTTCTATTGTAAACAGTGTGACAAGAGTTTTAGTCAGTTATGTGACTTGAAGAGACACATGAAAATCCACACTGGAGAAAAACCTTTCTATTGTAAAGAGTGTGACAAGAGTTTTAGGCTGTTAGGTGACCTGAAGATTCACCAGCGTATCCACACAGGAGAAAAACCTTTTCACTGCAAAGAATGTGACAAGAGTTTCAGTCAGTTAACTAACCTGAAGAGACACCAGCGTATCCACACTAGAGAAAAACCTTTTTATCGTCTGCACAACGGAGGTTAAAAACCCAATGTGGTCATATCAAAATATAGGCCTAAGCAGGGGTGCCCACACTTTTTTGACGTGAAATCTACTTTTAAAATGACTAGCTCAACATGATCTACCCATCCAAAATGACAAGCTCAACATGATTTACCCATCCAAAATGTTTTAGCTGAGGGCCTACCACTTCCATTCTGTATGGAAGTGGTAGGTTGTGGGGTTCTTTGTAATGCTACTGACTCTTGAACAAAGTATTGCATTGGAGGTTTGCCTACTTTAGAAGCCATGAAGGGAGTGACAGGCCCTCCGGGAAATTTGCAAATGTTGCTGTTTTTGCACACGAATCCCAATGAAGCCAGTTGATTTGACATATGACTCTAGTATAATAATAATACAAAGATGCAATTCTGGGAAATTGCGAGTGTGGTTGCCATGTGAAGCTCGACCAATCCTCGAGCACCACTCCCCCATTGAACTCAATGCAGGACTTTTTATAGTTTTTTTTTTTTTGGAGAATAACCTTTGTCTATAAAGTTTTGGTATAATAACATACTAATACTACAAATACTGTTCCTACGAAACAGTGTGGGCTCGCTCGTGACTATATTCTGCAGCGTGCTAACTGTCATGTGAAGCTCAACCAATACTCCAGCTAACTAACCTGACTGCGCCAGATGGTGGCAGTAGTGCGTACCGCCCTACTTTACCATCTGAGATCTCTCGGGGGGAGTTGATAACACTCGTAAAGTACCGGGCCGGACGACTCAGCGGCAGCTATGGGCGGGCTCTGAGCGGCTCTGAGCCAATAGAGTCTGATTGCAGACCACGTGGAAACCCAGGAGGCGGATTCTGGGTGTAACGTCATGCAGACAGGCCAATATGAGTGGTTGGAGTTGGCACTCCCAGACTGTGATAGAGAGACGGCCCCATCCAATCACCTGCTAATTTTGAAAAAATGGCCCGCCCCTTACATCGAGTCTGCCCGAGCGATCCCAGATGATGGTAAGCAGAGCGGTATGCAGCCAGGCAGGCATACGCACTGCTGCTATCATCTGGCGCAGTCAGGTTACCAGCCAACACCACTCCCATATTTTCCACACCTCAATTGCACCTCATTGGCTAAGGGCCCTGCCTTTGTACTGTCTGCGACGGAACTCACTCTATAAATTAACACTGCCATGAAGGCCACTGTTTCTCAACATCTGTTCCATGCCCTGTAAGGGTCCATTTGGACCCCCTGGTGATCCCGGATCCCATGTTGAGAACCAGTGAGGCAGACTATATGACATTACCCTCTACCTATCTGCCAATTCTATTAGAAAGCGACTGGTCCGTAGATTAATAAAACAAATTAGAAATACTGTTTTTTGAGTGGCTCCATAGAGTGGCTGTGCGTGTGTCTGAAGCCACTTTTCCTCAGCGTTTTGCCATAGCAATATGTGTGTGTGTAGCCATATTACATCACATTACATCACCAGTTACATCCTAGACCTATCTGTAGCCTCAGCGTTTTGCCATAGTAATGTGTTTTCCTCAGCGTTTTGCCATAGCAATATGTGTGTGTGTGTGTGTGTAGCCATATTACATCACCAATTACATCCTAGACCTATATCCTAGTCTTTTTCCTCAGCATTTTGCCATAGCAATATGTGTGTGTGTAGCCTGTATTACATTACCAATTACCAATTGAAGACGTTATGCAAGCACGACCACCGCTCACTTCACATTGGGTGTGATTGTTTACTGTCTGAAACGGTGTGGGCTCGCTTGTGACTATACATGCAACTGTCATGTGAAGCTCAACTAATACTCCAGCTAACACCACTACCCCATTGAACTCAATGGACTTAATCTATAATGGTGACGTCATAGAGAATGCCGATATGATAATTGGCTAAAAGTTGATCTGTAATAAAAAATCAAACCTCGGTTCGAAGTGAAGCGGTGAATCTGAGTATAAAATTGTCTAGAGCTACAGAATTCAGAATTCAGAATGAATGAATGATTTTATCTGGAGGGCCGGATTGTCATGTGAAGCTTGACCAATCCTCAAACTATGGTCTCATTGGACATTTTTAATCACCGGGACGGACACTACACACATATTCTGGACGTACGGGACAGATAAAACCTGTTCATTCTGGACTGAAATGACCATATATGGACATGGGGGACACACATGGGACACACATTTACGGACAGATAAATCCTGTTCATTCTGGACTGAAATGACCATATATGGACATGGGGGACACACATTTACGGACAGATAAAATCTGTTCATTCTGGACTGAAATTACCATATATGGACATGGGGACACACAAAGCCACTCCTTGGAAGCGTCTTTCACCGCTTCAAAAACAGGCCGGATTAGAACAATAGTCTGGTTTTCCCTACTGGCAACCACACTAATGAAACCTAAAAACAAGTACAAGAAACAAGTGCAAGTAAACGCAGCCGAACGCAGTAATTGCACGCTCGGCTGGCGCAAGTGATAATACGAAGAAAAAAAAACACCTGCACTTGCTCAATAAAGACAATATTTCTTAACTAGAAAAGCAGTTCCTGCAGAAACTGCGTGGGCTTGCTGAAAACACGCTCTGAGGAGGGATGTGTGCATTTTCTACTGTATTTAATATACAGTATTTGCAAGCCCATAACATTTCCACTGCGAAACTGTGTTCTCGCTGGAGCGAGCCCACAATAACAGTGTTTTTGGTCAAGGACATTCTTCAGAATGTAAAATGAA
Organism: Nannobrachium achirus; assembly: GCF_963921795.1. Lineage (NCBI taxonomy): Eukaryota > Metazoa > Chordata > Actinopteri > Myctophiformes > Myctophidae > Nannobrachium > Nannobrachium achirus. Next base: position 41,562,308 of record NC_137819.1, on the reverse strand, counting down.
ACAGAGACTGAGAGGCAAGTCATCTGCTGCCAAAATGTTTTTTGGGTGGGGAAATAGCAGTTGTCTCTTGGCGTCATGGCTCTTTAGACATTCTATCTGTCCATTCTATCATTCACTCACGCACTCTGTTATCACAAAAAGTGTCTTTCTTTAATTTGACGAAGCTGTGTGCTATTTAGATATTTGCCTCTCTATGTGCTGGAGGAACTCGAGGTAAGAGAAGGATGCCTCTGAGCGGTCCTCCACCAGCTGTTGTAAGAACATAGTCTTAACTGAAGCACCGTCCTTGATGACGTAGAGTGTGGAGCTGAACGGCCTCTGGTCCCGCAGCCAGCCAAGGAATGCACGCACTCTCACAGACAGGGAGGTGTGTAACTCAGGAATTTGGGTCATGGTAAGGGGTATAGAAGCATAGTTGGGGCACCCAAGCACATCTCTGATGAACATCTCATCACAGCATTTACCAATCCACAGGTAAAACAAATCTCCGCAGTCCATGAGAAAAACTCCATCTCGGCTCAGCCACTCCGCTGACAGGTGCAGCAGGTGGGGCTGAGGAACGACCGTTTCGTTCAGACGGAGCGCCCCCTGGTCAGACATGTTGTCCAGGCGGTACAGGTCAGGGTGAACCCTACGCATCATCTGCTCCAGTGGCTGGGTCTTGAACTCACACATGGCGAAGACTCTCTCGTCCAGTCGCGTGCTGGAGCCCATTCGCAGGGCTTTCTGTTTGAGGAGTGCGAGGACATAGAGGGGGAAGAGGCGGAGGGATGCAGGGGCGACGAGTCCTGACTGCTGCATGTTGGACATGGAACCCTTGTAGGCTTCCAGGAAGTCCACCACTGCCTTCACCAGGGTGTCCCGCGCATCCGACAGACTAGACGACACTGATCGGTCCACGGCCATGTTGGCCAGTAGACAGGTGATGGCTTGGACGTCTGCTCCAGCGTATACATCGCTTAGCTGGTTCACCACCGGCAGACACAACGTGTGGACGCGGATACACTTTGTACCTTTACTAGATGTATAGAGCAGTGCAGCCTGGAAGTAGGCGTAGTCTGCCAGGCTATCCTCAATTGTCACCTGAACGGCGAAGGCGGAGTCCGGGTTCACATTGGCAAGGGACAGCCGGTCGGTTGAACGCACAAAGAAGTTCCCGTGGAACGAATGGATGGATAAACCTTTAGTGCAACGTATTCTTATTTCGGCTTCAAAGCCGATCGTCCTGGTGAGGTAGTGTTCCACGTCCTTCTGGAACTTCTCCAGCTGCGCCGGATTCTGGACATGGTGGAAGGACGGGTAATAGAAGATACTGCCGGCGGAGTACTTTGACACACATGCCAGAGAAGCCAGGTCAGCATACTGGGAGCTGAGCAGGAAGAGGTCCACTGCTATCTGTTGACTCGAGCAATCCAGAGCCAATTTCTTATAGAAGTCTGTGGCTGGACCCGGGTGCTGGGCACTGTTAGCGCCGGACCCCTGTTCTCTGGACTGCAGCAGGCCAGCCCCAAGCGTAGGCAGCTGACTCTGGAACACAGAGACCCGCCCCCCAGTGGGGTACATGAGTTTGTAGGCTGCCTGCAATGCGGGGCCAAGAGCACTGTGTGTCTCCCCATTGTGGCTGAACGTTGACGGGAGGGATTTTAACAGGTCTTTCACCAGCTCTTTGCTTTCCTTCAGATTGACCATTAGGCTGTCATGCGATGGAATAAACACATCCTCGATGTCGGAGACCACCATCATCTGTGGCCTCGACAGGCCTTCCTGGAGGTTGTAGAAGTGGACGGTGCTGTCGAACGTCACGAATCCCACCCTGGTCCGTGTATCCCCGGGTAACCTATCAAGGTTTTCCAGTAACGATTCACAGAAATACTTCAGATAACCAACCTCCACAGCGTTGTAGGACACGTCGAGCACAAACAGGTAGACTGCTGGCTGAGGGGGCCGAGACATATAGTTTGAGGAGGCGATAAACTCCACAGTAGAGTTCCGGACCTCGGGTCTCTTGCGAAGCTCACCGTAGGAGCGGGTCTCTGGGTTGTACTCGTGTACAACCTCATCCGGAACACAGTTGACGCGGCAGCAGAGGTTACACGTCCACCTGCGATCGTCCAGGAAGGAGACAAAGGGATTGAGGTAAGTTCCGCATGAGAGACAGCGAACTATGGTGTTTGAGGTGATCGTCGGTACCTGCTGGGAGTCTCTGAAGGGGTGGAGGAGGAGGCCCAGGGGTAGGCTGGACTTGCGGAGCAGTGCCTGGTCCTTTGGAACACTGGTCAGGGTGCACCTGAACGTCTGTGGGCTGCAGTTGGCCATCTTGAGCTCACGGCGGAGGTTGGGCTCAGGGGCCTCCAGGGGCCTGGGAGGCAGCAGGTTCCTCTCCTGCAGTAGGTTCAATGGCCTCAAGGCATCCGACACCGAGGACTGGGACAAATTAGGGAATGGCTGGGAATACTGCTGGTAGCTGGACTGGCCATAGCCTCCATGGGAAGGGGACAAGTTGACCTGGGAGACCGGATGCTGCTGATAGGTCAGCTGCATGTTTTGGCAACCGTGGTTGCTGTTTGCCTGGTTTGCCGCGTCATAGGAGGGAGGCATGGAGTCTGGTTCACTGCCTCGTTGTGAACAATTGTAGCTGTTGGGCATCGGCGAGGCACTGATTGTAGAGGAGGACGTATCACCTGTATCATCAGGGGTGGGTGATAAGGGGGCTGATGCTTGTGCTGCTGCTGCTGCCTGGGCAGAGGGTCTTGTGGCAATGCCTGAGCTAGCTCCAATGTTGGCAACATATCCGTGGAGGGGGGTTTTCATTAGGTTGGGTATGGCGCTAGCAACAGCGGTCTTGGAATCCTGCAACGTACCATACTGACTACTGCCCGGAGCTGATGGGTAGGAAACAATGGGGTAGACAGGAGCACCAGGACAACTCTGTGGGACTGGAAAGAAACTCAGCTGCTGCTGCTGCGTATGCTGTGTTTGGGGAGCTTGGTATTGTTTCTGCCCATAGTAAGGAGTGCCATTGGGGTCCGGCTGCTGGAATGACTGTGGGCTACCTTGACCCTTTTCTGTTGGTGGTGGTGGTGGCGATGGTGGCGGTGAAGCAGAAATGGGGAAGGTGGCCGGGATGGTACCATACAGATCGCTGTTGCGTGTGGCAAAGCTTTGGGGTTCCCCTGAGGGTGCTGAGGGTGCTATATTGGAGGAAACCTGGTGCTGGGGGAGGTGATGTTGTTGCTGGTTGTTATGGTAGTAGTTAGCAGTGTAGGAATTGTTCGTTAAAGGCCCTTTGTTGGGAGCAAGGGTACAGTGCGCAGGAAAGGGGGGTTGGCTTTTTTGCGGTGACGGTGCTCCATATAAGCCTGTATGTGGATACATGGATGAGTAATCTCCGTAACCGAGAGAGGTGCCCTGTTTTTCTTTTAAAACCTGGTGGTGATATCTTGAGGTTCCTTATAACCATAGATGTACGTTTGCAATAAGACACATGAGAGGCTGAGGTAGAATTTCCAAAGGTGAGTTAGATGTGTTATTGAAAGAAACCCCACTACAGGGAGCCCTCACTCCCCTTGTGTAACAGACAGTTGGCTTAAGCTTGTTCAGATGTTGAGGAGCTTCGGAGCCTGATTTATGAATGAGCGTGTCTATCTCTTCTGTAACAAGGACTGCCAGGCCTCTTTTTCTTTAATCTGAGTCCCCAGAAGTTCTTATTTTTTCATCACAACCCTTTCTCTGTCTTGCTAAGCTAATGACCCCCACACTCTGTGTAGGCAGCTTTCAAGCCTTGAATCTTGTGTTACTAAATATATGACGCCACGTCACCCAAATATGGAGTTCCAAAGGCTTCAGACTTCAGACCCGCTGTGATGGTGTCCAAGTAGGAATTAAACTGAGATGCCCCTCAGCAGTAGATGGAGAAATAGAATCAATGAGATCTGTGTTGATGCGTCATCTCTTAAAGGTACTGTCTCACTCCCTGGTATCGCTGATGAACTGCACTAGCCCCATAAATGGAGCTCCAGTCGGTCATTCATCTCCATATCTGGGGTCCCAAGTCTATGATGTTAGGCTTGTTTGTCTGATATCTCCATGTATGGAGATGTCGGGATGGAATAGATCATTTATCTCCATATATGGGGTTCTGGGTCTCCTGAACACTGTCTAACTCGCGGTGGTATCCATTTATGAGTATGACTAATGTTGACAAGTATGCTCTGAAACGGTTACATGCTGCCAAGTGTTGCCACTCAGACAAATAGAAGTCAATGTCTGAATGGCAACATGTCTGAATGGAGAGTAGCCCCCCTCTGGGACGGTCTTTACAGTATCTATGACTGTCTTAAAGGTATTAATTACATTGAATTATTTAATATTAAGTGAAAAATCGCACTTGTGCGATAGTATCAAACACGACACACATGCATCTCCTTGTATGGGCCGTTCTGTCCATGACATTAGTTATCTCCATACATGGAGTTCTGTGCTCATATGAACCGGACACTCACTCATACATACACACAAAGCCAATAGGAGCGGTTAGCACAGCTCAAAAATCACATGATTACAAGCACACAACACATCTTATCACGACATGTTGTGGGCTAGCTTGTCAGCAATTTGTTGTTATATTTGGTGTACAATATAGGGATAAATTGGTTAAGAAAATGTCTCCTCTTCTGTTTTCTTTTCCTCTCACCAGGTCGGAGACTATGTTTTCGCCCTTGTCCGTCCGTCCATCTGTCCGTACATCTGTCCATCCATCTGTGTGTCAGTGAACAGCTAATCTCCGGCACCGTTGGACCGATCTGTGTGAGTATCATGGCTGTGTGAGTATCATGGTAAGTATCATGTCAGTGTCATGGTCAGTATCATGCCAGTGTTATGGTCAGTGTCATGGTCAGTATGTCAGTATCATGGTCAGTCAGTATCATAATCCAAGGGTTGAGGGTTTGAATCTTGCTCAGGGTGGATCCTTATTTTTTTGTCTTTTTAAGGTGAGGAGCTTAAGAGATTGACATATTAAGCAAAGCACTTTTCTCAATTACTAATTTACTTTAACTTTTCTCAATTAATCTATTCATGGTTTGTTTTTTAGATGTATTTTTTACCGTATTTGTTAGAGTTTAAATAGTTATTTTTTTTATTATTTGTTGGTTTTGTTGTTTATTTCCCATCAGCTGTATTTTTATTGTTATTGAGGCATTTCAGTCACTTTTAGTTTTGGTTGGTTTAGTTGTTTAATGGTTTGAGTGATCTTTGAACCTGTGACCTTCAGCCATCAGCTGGCCTTCATCAGGTGATGAAGGCCAGCTGATGGCCAAAACGTTGTCTAACTTTATGTTTTAAATAAACACTGTGGAGCATTGAGCTGTGTGCGGACCTCTATTCTCTTTAATCTCATGTCGACCTGAGCCCAGCACCAGCACTTGGAAAGGATGTGCGCATCATCTTGTTCTTTTAACTATAGTTTATTATTCCCTGATTTATTTCTTCTTTCTGCCACACTGGTATAGCAGGTGCAACTGAGAATGTCATACTACTTTACTATTTAGAATTTAGATGGTCAATGAAAAATTAATTTATTTTTTATTTTGTAACCCTAAACTTTAATTGTAAACTCCTGAGTCCTGATACATCTGTAGCACATGCTTACTGAATATAAGTGAGTATTGCTAGTGCTGGAATAGTTACTGCACTCAGAAGATTGGTGCAAAATGGAGGAAAACCAAACTGATGACAACACTTTATGAACTAGAAAATATTGTTCCTTCGAAACAATTGTGGGCTCGCTTCAAGCCAAAAAACAATGGCTATAAAAGTACAAAATGTCAAGATCGCAGGCATGCAGTTCTCTTTTTGACGTTACTGACGCAATCGGGCGCTGCATGCATGATTTGAGGCATTTTGATCCAAAAATGTGTTATGTAAAAGTTGACCCGCTGGTGGCGTTATAACAGGCCAATGTGAGAAGGGTGCAGTGATGGGCAAGCTACTTGGAAAATATAGTGAGCTACACTACTAGTTACTCTTGATTAAATATAGCTCAACTACACTACAAGCTATCCCAGAGAACTACACTACAAGCTACAGGACAAAAATAGCTAGCTACATCAACACTACTTTTTCTTTCTTCTTTTTTCCACCAAACAAATGGGCATGCAGGCAAAGCATGATGGCAAAACAAATGTTTATTATAAAACAGTATGAACTATTGATTTATCAGTTGAGTCACACTGGCAGGAAGGATATAACAGAGAATGTAATAGTTAACCTACCCTTTAGAATTTTGGATGGTGAGTGAAAATATTTCTTTATAAGTTTTGAAAACAAAACCTTGGGTTTATTAATTCCTGTTTTGTTTATTATTTATTTATATGCTGGCATGGAATATGCAACTGAGGAATTAATACTTGGCCCACCTTTTAGAATTGAGGTGAGAGTGAAAACCTTTCACCATTTGAACCTTAAACCTTTGATTTTGAAACTCCTGAATTATCTCTTGAGCCATGATGTCAATATGTACCATGCAACTGAGAAAGTAATTCTTAACCCAACTAGAATTGCGATGAGTGAAAAATGTTCTTTGGAAGTTTCAAACCCAAAATCTTCGATTTGTAAACCCCTGATCTATCTATTGAGCGACACTAGCATGGGAAATGTGACCTTTTAGAATTTAGTAACATGAAGGCCTACAGTATATTTTCTTCCTCTGTGTTTCAATAACGCGCTACAGTCTGTAAGCCTGCAGAGCTGTCAGTCCTCCTCGCCACTGCTGTGGAGTCTGACTCTCAAGGTGAGAACACATGCACACACCTACACACAGGGACGTGCTGGCCATTGGGAAAAGCGGGAGAACTCCCGAAAGGCCGGTCCATTCCCGGCCTGTCCAGGCCGGCCATTAAAAAAAATGGCCGGCCCACAGAGTAAATATAACTAATGTAATTGGCCCACTGGCTTGTCTCTCATGATCTGAAATGGCCAATCTTTGAGTAGCAGCAGCGCTATAGAGAGAGATCTCTCTCTATAGCGCTGAGTAGCAGGTTAGCAGCCCACAGAGCCATCACATTGGCCCCACTGGCTTGTCTATCATCTGATACCGGCCCACTACTCCCTAGCTTCCTTTACTACTCCTAGATGGTCTACATACAACATCATTAGACTCTCTTTATACCAGAAAAACAATGAGACCTAAAATCACAATAACCACTGATTGGTTAGTATTTAAGGCCTCACAGAATCAGGGGCCCAGCTCGTCCCTGCCTACACACACCCCATACACATATAATAAGACAATTGTGTAATGATACGCTTTTTAACTGTGCTTTGTTTCACTGTTTATTAGCCATCGATGGATGATTTCAATTGTAATATAAGGCCATATCACTATCAGTGTGATCACGCTGTCGCTGTAGCTGCACAGATTAACTGCTTTGGGAAATCTTTGAGACTTCTTTCCACCATGTCATTCACTCATCTCTCCATCGCAGCTTATTCCTCCAAGGAGAGCCTGTTCCCCTGGCGTCAGCCTCCAGCACAGATGTACGCCCGCGGCCCCGTCAAGGAGACTGGGAGACGCCGTCGCCAAGTCCCAGTCAAGGAGTCAAGGAGACGCCCAGTCCCAGTCAAGGAGTCAAGGATTACTTTTATTGTACTGTGTGTAACATACTGAAAGCTCATGCAGTGTCTCATGTGACTTTACTGTTGAAATGTAAATGATTGTGAATGCTAATGTGAACTTAGTTGCTTATTTGAGAACAAACCGTCGCATCGTGAGCTTGTAGATCGGGGGTGTCGCTCTCCATTCCGACATGTCGCCACTCAGAAATTGACTTCTTATTGTCGGAGTGGCTACACTTCCATAGAGGTTAAGTTTAGGGTAAGGGTTAGAGATAGGGTTAGTGTCGGAATGGAGACACGTCGGAGAGGAGACATGTCGGAGTGGCGGGGTCTAACCGTAGATCGGCTATGTTTAAATTGCTGATCAACCTGCAATGTGCGTGTGTGATCATGTGAGCTAAAGGCCTGTCCATACTTTGACCGAAACCAAACTTTTCGGTCAAAAGGTCCGGTTCGACTACAAAATGACGTCACTCGCAACTTCTGAAAAGCATTAGAGCGAATTAGAGTTCATAAATGTTCACGTAGGAAAGTCCAACACACCGATCATTTCGGAGATACTATGGACAGGCCTTAAGTCGCATCTTTTGGACTTGTTTTCATTGAACTGGACACTTGTTTCTCTTGCAATGATAACTCTTTGTGCATCAGGATTCACAGGCACTCTGACTGCTGCAAGGAGGAATAATGTTCTGACTGTGGTGTCAATGGTATTCTTTTTTTTTTGTTGACCTTTTTGTTATGGGGAGCAAAGTGCCAGTGTGGTGTAGCCTAAGCATGTTCTGACAACTGAAGCACACACACACACACACACACACACACACACACACACACACACACACACACACACACACACTCTGTAATTACTGCGGAAGCCAAACCCCTCGGTCCCGCCCCCTGGGCTGCACTCAGCAGGGGCGTTGCTAGGCAACGGTCAGTGTTCTGCTCTGAGGGGGCGGGGCAGACGTGTGTGTGTGTGTGTGTGTGTGTGTGTGTGTGTGTGTGTGTGTGTGTGTGTGTGTGTGTGTGTGTGTGTGTGTGTGTGTGTGTGTGTGTGTGTGTGTGTGTGTGTGTGTGTGTGTGTGTGCGGGCGCGGGCAGAGGGGGTGGAAGAAGAGTATAGTCTATTATAGAGGACTTTGAGTTGCACAGCATGGCTCTAAAAGCTCTTCTTCACTGTGATATCAAGGTTACAATAATACAGTGACATCGGTAACCGGAAGGCTCGCCTCAAAACACACTCAGGGACCGCTCGCCCCCAGCGTTTCTTGTATTTGTTTTACTGAGGATAAGGTTAGGAATACGTTTAGGGTTAGGCATAGTTTTATTGAGGTTAAGATTAGGAATAAGGTTAGGTTTAGGCATAGTTTTACATAGCACCTTGCAATGGGCCTACACCTCCAAGATACCCATGTAAAGCCTCGATCAGAATCGGGTCCGCGGTGGATAGTCTTTTCGAGTCTTTTTGAGTCATGAAACTACAACGTTACGTCATTCCTCGCGGTGGAGAGCTTTCCACCGCGAGTCCCGACACATCTCTCTGTTTCTCACTGACAAACTACTTCCTAAAGGTCAAGGATGTCCACTATCACAACACTAGAGGTATAGCTCCACTAATCATGTTCAACCCTGATTCAACGCTATAAAAGGCGCTAATTCGTTCTCCAGCTATACCACCCACATGTGGAACGCTCTTCCGCAGGCCTTACAGGAGTGCAAATCCTAAAAACTCTTCAATCAATCAATCAATGAGGCTATACGTTCAGGAATACCTGGTGGCGACCGTTCCGAGATCGCCGGATTTGAGTTGACCCGGGGCGAGCGTGTTTTGGGGCGAGCGTTCTTGTATTTGTGACATCGAGCCTCTCCGTTTGGGAGTGACTCTACCAACAAAACAGCTCCCTGTTGCAGAGTGCGGCTGGCCTTAATTGGGGAAGTCTTATTATTGCAGAGGTATAGCCTATTATGCAACCTGAGGCACGGCCCGGGTGCCAACATTGGCACAGGGGAGGGTGATCACTGGAATGCTGCCATAAATATGAGAGAGAGGACTTTTGTTTTAAAATAGAATATCAAAAGAAAATGTAGTCAATGAGTTCCCTTCACACAAAATGACCTCCTGCTCTACATTGTTTGAAACTGGAAGTCAGGGAGAGATGGATTATCCTGATTAATTCCAAAGAAGAGGAAGAAACATATAAAGGTTGTTATGGACAATCAAAATAAGTATTTTATTTTGATGCAGTGTCATAATCAAACTTAATGTCGATATGGCACACTGAAAATATAAACATGGCACTTCATGTCAAGATGGGGGGTTCCAGGGGGTTATTCAGTAGCATAAAAATCACTTTAATAACTTAAAAGGACAACTTTGTTTTTTTAGAACAAGGGTTCATATTTTAGATAGTGATTAGAGAAAAGAAAATATCAATGTTAAAAGGTTTTCATTTACTTCTTTCTATCATTTTAGTGATATTATACGTTTAGTGATTTTAACGTTTAGTGGATTTGCATGCATGCCTGATGCCCCCATTGCCCCCAGGTTGGAGGCATGCATGCAAGGGTCTAAATATGTCTTTTTAGACACAATAAGCCCATTCCCAAGATGCACGGCAATCTTTCATGGGCAGATGTGACTTATGGGGGAAATTGCCAACTTGAACATGCCCCTACGCACTGAAATCAAACTACTAAAATCGCTAAAACAATAGAAAGCAGTAAATTAAAACATTTTAACACTCTTTTATTTTTTTCTCTAATTACAATCTAAAATATGAACCCTTGTTGTAACAAATACAGAGTTGTCCTTTAACCCTATGGCTTTTTGAAAATAGCCGATCTACAGGCTCACAACGCTTTGCAAAATGGTGCGTTGTGAGCTTGTAAATCATCTATTTTCAAATCTTGAAATAACATGGAAAAATCTTTGAATGTTTTTGAATCCTTTTAAACAAGACACCTCTAACTATCTGTAATATAATTGTGTGTTTTAATGGTTTCCTGTTGAAATAAGCTTAGTCTTTTCATGGATCTCCTTTTAGTAGACCTTGTACCAGTGAACTGTACCGTCATGAAACTGTACATTTTCCTATGCAAACTTCTAATAAAGCCTTCAATCAATCAATCATGTGCAGAGTATTATAATGGTTATAATCCAAGTTGTATTCCAACTATCACCACTAGAGAGTGCCATATACCAGACTGCTTTCAATGTCCAGTTCCCTCCTGGTTGAACCTTCATTGTCTATGCCAGTGTTTCTCAAACTGTTACATTTAAAGGTCTCCCTTTAACTCTGACAGTGTACAAATGGAACCAAATGAACCCTAACACTGTCAGAGTTACAGGCTTGTATGGGTCAATTTGGACCCGCATAAAGGAACCCACAAAGTCCCTGGAATCCACTTTGAGAACCACTGGCAGGGTTTCTCAAAGTGCCATGGCATATATAGGGTGCCTCAGAATACTTTCATGATATTTGACATGTATCAATATCACTTCCATCATTTAAAACACCTATACTTATAGTGAAACGGACCTAAGTTGCACTATACTTGGTACAATCTTTTTCAGCCTACAGTATACACCAAGTCTCCTCACCAAAAAACAGCAGATCTACAAGCAAATACAATGCATCACGTTGTGAGCTTGTAGAAGATGATAGATCGTCTATTTTTGGTGAATGTTCCCACTATAGCCAGGGATGTTGCAGTTTAAGTGGTTAAACGCCAAGTATAAAAGTTATTTTCGATCCTGTCCTAATGGAAACTGATATTCTCTCAAGTTGACATACATTACCGTTTCTTGGGGGGAAAGATTAGACATATTTGACATAAATGTAAGGTACTGTAAAGTAACAATGTAATTCAGGGGTGCTTTGGTTTGGATGAAAAGGTTATTTACAGGGGTGTCCTGAGCCCAAACATGTGAGAACCACTGCTCTATGGGTTCAAATTGTGAAGCTACTCAACATTAAACGGCTCGGGGCCAATGCACGTGCCCCCTGCTTCATAAGTTTGTGGACTTTCATTGTCAAAGAAAGCAACTTCCAACAAAATAAGTATTATTCTCCTTTCAATGAGTAGGCTACAAATTATTGTATTTGTTCCTTTCCAAGATACAAAATGTGATACTATGCGATTAGTCGTGTAGTCTGTTATAAAAAACATTGTTTAACCAGTGGTTCTCAAAGTGGGGTCTGGGGACCCCCAGGGGTCCTTAGTTCGGAGGGGGTTCACGTTCCAGGGGGTCCCCAGCTAAATTGGTTAATATAGCATCACAATAGAGGGTATGCACGTGACATCATCATCATACCCGGAGTTAAGCGGGAACGCCTACTGAGTGGCAAAAAAAATCTTTATGGCCTACAGCCCATACATCCAAACAGAAAAGTCCTATCTGATTGCATTAAACAGCGCTAAATTCACTTTGCCATTCACTTTGCCACTCGATTTGCCATTCACTTTATGCATGTGCATAACCTCTATTATTTCAACCACTTTATCCACATTTTTATACTTTGGCTATTTGTGACGTGTTGTGATCTTGTACATCTACTATTTTTTTTAAACAGTTTGAGTAAATTAAACACAAATCTTCTCTTCTGGGGGTCCCTGGCACAAGATGTTCTCAGATGGGGGTCCCCGGCCAAATACATACCCATTTGAGGGTCCTTGGGATGAAACCGTTTGAGAACCTGGAGGTTTATAAACGCCCCCTTCCCCAAAAAAGGACCGAAATGTTTTGGCTCTGGCCCTTGGACTGTATTTTCCATGTAGCCCCTGAGCAATTCTAGGTTGAACGTTTCTCCCAGGTATTCATGGCCAAAGTCTTTATCTCAGAGAAATTGCTTGATAAAACGATGCACTTCAACAACTCTCTGCCAGTCAGTATGCAGAAGGCATGTTTTAAGCATTGTTTGTGTTGGTGCTGTTCCATTATACTCAAAACAAAAGTTTGTTTAAGCACAAGAAGGCATATAGGCCTATAATGTTTTTTCTTTTTTCTTTTTTTTTGGTTTTCCCATCTTTGGAAGAAGGCTACTTATGTCACCCGTGGTGGCTATCGAATAGAGACGGGAGGGGGTGGTGGGGAAACCTGTTATTGGAAATCAACCGCGCAGACCTCAGACACGCTCTTCAGACATAATGCTAGCCCTGCGAGCAGTAAGAAAATCATTGCTGACAGACAAGCCGTGATGGATTCCATATGTAGTTTGGCGGTGATTGAATTGCCCCACTCACTTCCAGCTGTCTCATGAATACATATACCACACAAAAGGTGACGAGATAGAGCCACATACAAAGTGTCTGTTTCTGCCTGTGTGTGCACGCGCGCGTGTGTGTGTGTGTGTGTGTGTGTGTGTGTGTGTGTGTGTGTGTGTGTGTGTGTGTGTGTGTGTGTGTGTGTGAGGAACTTCTATCACTCAGCTTTCAGTGCGTTATAGTGGCTTCAGGTTTATTGGGGTATGAGGTCAGAGGGGTGCCTATAGGCAAATCCAGGAAATCCATGGAAGTTCCCTGGCTACTTTACCCGACCGTGTGTGTCAACCAATTAGGCCCTGTTTTCAAAATTAAAGTTTTTTCCCCAAAATGTCAAAAAGAATATTTATTTTCAAAAATGTTTTTCCAAAAAATAATGAGAAAAGTTGTGAGCTTGTAGATCGGTTATTTTTTGTTGTTTCAGGGGAAATGTTGGCCTCTTAAGACATCGTGTCCAAAATATGGACACTTTATGAGTTAAAGTGGTTAAAATGCACAAACAGCATTTTAAGCACAATCAAAAAGGAGACATTTGCATGCGTGAATCAGCAGCGGCCTGCGTGCGAGCATGTCTTTTTGCGCAACGTGTCTGTATTTCTTCTCTTTTTTTCTGATACACATATGTGTGTTTGTCACACGCGACCTTGGCGTCAGAGTGTCTCCCTTTCTTAAAGGTTAGGGCGTAGAGACAGAGAGATTTATGGCCTCCACCGTGAGTTAATGTTCTGGCAGACAGACACCTGTGTCGTTCATACCAGCTCTCTCTCTCTCTCTCTCTCTCTCTCTCTCTCTCTCTCTCTCTCTCTCTCTCTCTCTCTCTCTCTGTGTCTCTCTCCCCTTGCGTGATTTTGTGTGTGTGTGTGTGTGTGTGTGTGTGTGTGTGTGTGTGTGTGTGTGTGTGTGTGTGTGTGTGTGTGTGTACGTACGACAGGCCTGTACAACTTGTTGACAGGTGATAACAGATATGTACATGTCATTCACATTTGCAATCACATTCATACAACACGATTGTGTGTGTGTGTGTGTGTGTGTGTGTGTGTGTGTGTGTGTGTGTGTGTGTGTGTGTGTGTGCGTGCGTGCGTGCGTGCGTGCGTGCGTGCGTGCGTGCGTGCGTGTGTAGGCGAGTGTGTGTGTGTTTGTGATGTGTTCTGTGGGCAGTACATTGTTAGAAGTAGCACAAGCAACATGTGAGAAGTTGGTGAGAAAATGTACAATTTGTGTGTGAAATACTGCATGCAGAATTGAGACAAGAATTGAGAGAGAGAGACACAGAGAGAGAGACATGGATATTGAGTCAGTGAGAGAGAGTCATTCTGCTCTTGTCAGTAAAATGTGAATGAGAGCAGGTGATGTCACTACTCCGCTATGAGTCAGTGATGTGCACTGGCAAACAAAACACCTGGGATGCAGGCCTATGCGCTGAACGAGTGGTGAAAAGGCACAACAAACAACACCTCTACTTTCTCAGGCGACTGAAGAACTTTGGCGTGGGGCCCCCAAGTCCTACGGGTCTTGTACAGAAAAGTACCTCCAAGTGCAGAGCATACTTGGCTGCCTCACTGCCTGGGCATGCGGGAACTTTACTGACCTCAATCGTAATGCAACTAGAAATTCGCGGCCGCTGTGCGGCCGCTCCATTCCTAGGACTTCGCGCCCTCCGGGCGCTCAGGCAGGACTGCTCTATATTTGATCAACATAAGGGTTTAGGTTTTAAGTCAGATTAAAATGTTTTCAAAAATCCATTTTTAGATTAACACACACAAACAATTACAGCATGTGGATGGCGGCCATTTTGGCAGGCATCTTGAAGAAGGTGTGCAGAAAGCTGATTACATGAATACATTTTTTATAATTTTTTATCAACATCACAGGCTGCCCAGAGAGCAGTGAACACATTGCTGTCTCATATATTAGTGAACAGTGCCCCCCAGTGGCGACGGGGGGCGAATCAGGCTTCAAACATGTCCTTTGTGGAGGCTTCATGTCCGTTTTGTGGAGGCTTCATGTCCGTTGTGTGGAGTGGGCGTGGCTCTTAAAGGAATGTATATGTTACAGTATGTTTGGGTAACTCAGGACGGTAAGAGTAAGAGCGCTTGTTTTGTCGTTCACCACACACTAATCACCACCAGATGGCGACGACAGCCCATAGACAGCCATTCACTAGTGCAGGCGCTGACGTCACTCGTTTGCGACTCTCTTTCTTTATTTACTAGCCTAGCTGGGTGGTGTTTAGCCATTAGCTTAGCCATTAGCTTAGCCATTAGCTTACTATGAGCGTTTATCGTGGGCATAAATATAACGATTGCATTCACCACGGCTTCGTAACTCGCGCGGCGCTCCGCCGGCCGCGCGGCCCCAGGACCAAGGTCTGCTGGCCTTCGCGCCGCTTGCAATGTCGTGGACAATCGAGCGGCTCCGCCTGGAGGACGTTGTTGTGGGCGACCGCTTGTTCCGCCCCGTGCTGCACGGCGAGTGCTCCGTTTCTCGACCGTACTGTTTCTCTAACAAACCGTGACATATATATAAGATGCAAAGGGTTGTGCGGTCAGCAAGGTCAGTTATTGTTTAGAATTTTTCATGTCGTCGTTGTCGGGTGGAAACCTTGTATGTCCAAAAGCGTTCATTTTGTATTTATCATTATAAAATGATTTAAAATTGTGAAACTAGACGATCTACAAGCAGTGCTTGTAGATCTGCTATTTTCACAAGCGTTGTTCAGCAGTCTTATATGATGAGGCAGGGCAAATTTGAAACTTCTGCAGTTCTGGACAACAAAATCTCCATACACGCCTATATATAACGGGTCGGATTGGCCTGGACAAGTGCCCCCCCGAGCGACCGGATCTCCATAATATGCCTACAGTATACAGTAAATACAGTATCAGTCAGATCAACCATCTATCCGACCAACTGGATGCTGAGCACGGCATTCCCCCGAGTTTTGGACTGTTGGACAGTTCTCCAGATACGTGAACTACAGGTGCACACATGCACAGCTGAACAGAGATTTTACGCCATTTACAGTACGATATCATATGTATACTCCATTAGTTTATACTGTATACCACTTTTGAGTTTTGACACTTTTGAGTTTGAATCCTGAAAAGTAACAGACTAATTTTGTACATAACATATCCAAAACTAGTCATATTATGAGGTTTCCGCCCGACAGAGATGATAAGCAACATGTGAAAAGTGGGTGAGAAAATGGATAATGCACACATAAAAACTCCAGGGAGACAAATACATGAGGAGAGAGACGGAGAAAAGAGGGGAGAGAGAGAGTCATTCTGCTCTCGTCTTTCACGACCAGTAAATGTGAATGAGAACAGGTGATGTCACTACCCTGCTATGTGTCTTCATCACATCCATTTCCTACTGTCTGGCAACACACACATCACACACACACACACACACACACACACACACACACACACACACACACACACACACACACACACACACACACACACACACACACACACACACACACACACACACACACGCATACACAGTTATACACAACAAGATGTTGAATGATAAGACAACCACAGAGTGGTGTGTTTACACTCATTAATCACTCCTCCACTTCCATCCTTCTCTCAAACCTGGCCGTCCTTCCTTCCCCTCCACTGCCCGTCTTTATCCAGCCTAATCTCCTCCACCTGAGGCCCTGCGTTGCCATGTCCGCTGATTATAAGCGGCGTAATTAGTAAGGACGAAGTAAGTAGGTTGGAGAGGCGTATTGTCGGTATCAGCCAGAACATGGGAGTATATCCCCGTTTCTCAATGCGTTTGTGTTTAGACCTCTCGGAGATGGATTGCTGAGGTGGAGCGCAAACACCTACCATCAGTTCCACAGTACTTACCGCACCACTTGCCACACCCAAGCCGTGCTACTCATACGCTGAGTTGACGGGTGCCCGGGATCAAATCCAGAAGGCGAGTTGCAGAGTGCTGAGTGCTCTACCAACTGAGCTACCTGGACACTAAAGTTGCTTCTGTAAGGTTGCTGGAAAATATTGGTAGTTGCGTGTGTGTGTGTGTGTGTGTGTGTGTGTGTGTGTGTGTGTGTGTGTGTGTGTGTGTGTGTGTGTGTGTGTGTGTGTGTGTGTGTGTGTGTGTGTGTTTGTTTTAGGGGCTTGTTTCTGAAGTGTATAGTTGCTTAATATCTGTGCTTACTTCCAATTTTTATTTTTAAAATTATGATTATAATTATTTAAATCAGTGGTGCTCCCATGTATATTCCCCATTTTATTTCGAGATTTATTTTTAAAATTACAGATCTACGAACTCACAACGAGCCGCGATGAGACATGTTTTGAGTTTGTAGATCGCCTATTTTCAAACAGCCCATGTATAATGTATCAGTCTGTCTGTCAGTCTGTCTGTCACACCTCACACGTCACACTCTTGCCCTGCTCATATCTCCGCAACCGTTGCCCCGATCCATGCCAAATTTTGCACACACGTTCCTTACCTGCCAAACTACAACCTCCAAGGACCCCCGGAGTTCCAGGGACCCCCAGGTCCCTGGGGGACCCCCAGATGTAAAAAATGACCAAATGTGCTAAACTGACCAAATGACCACCCCAACGGGGCTGCTCACGGGGAATTCCCGGGGACCACCCACTCCTGGTGCTCCAGAACGGATGCAAAAGTGGTGGCACCCCCAGTGGAGGACCCCCTACACTGCAGCTCACATAAAATGCCGTAACTCCGGCTAGGAGCGACCGGGACAGCCGGGGCCGGTACCTATTCGTCCGCCTTGCCGGCACGGAGACCCCACCCCTCATTTCTCACATGGCCCTCTTCTAGCGCCACCATGAGGCCGATTCTTGCAAAACACATTTTTGGACACTGCTCCTAAAATTTTTGCCCTAAAATCACGCAAATCGGTACACAGTATGTCTACACTCATCCCATCAACATGAATCTCTCCCATATAGCGCCACCTCCAGGCCGAATTTTAAAAACACATTTTTGGACACTGCTCCTACAGATTTTGCCCTAAAATCACGAAAATCACTGCACAGTATGTCTACACTCATGTCATCAACATGGATCAGGAAGATTTTGGCAAAACACATTTTTGCCCTATTTGTGGAGATAAGTGACCTACGGTCGCTTATCTCCCGATTAGGGAGCCTTACTGGTGTATATATAGGTTTAAAGTGCTCATGTGGCCAAGTAGCATGGTCGCTTCTTTTGGCCTTGTTTTCCATAGACCTGGTCGCTTATTTATCTCCCAAACTCTGGCAGCAGTGCTCAAGGCCTGCATGCAACTCTGTCCACACCCACAAACATGGGAGGCTCATCATCCTCATCCTCATCATGTCGGCCCTGTCGTGTCGACAGATCCCCTTTCTCTCGTAAAAGTCGTTTTACAAAGCGCTGCGAGATCTGGCAGCGGACGGCCTCGATGACAGGCAACGTGATTGAGGCCTCCTGGCAACAAACTGGAGGAGTTTCTCAATGGAAAACAACTGGTATGTCTCCTAGCTATAGCGTGGCCCACTGCCAGTTCAGTTCAGGGTGTGGTGGACACGAGGAGCGTCAATTCAGGAAAACAAAATAGGAAAGCCAGGTTGAAAGTGGCCTGGGATCAATACCATTTTCATTTGTTTTGGGGCTTTTATGGCTTTATTGATAGGACAGTATTGGAAAGAGATGGGGAGTGACACAGCAAATGTCGTTGGGAGTGGGACTCGATCCCGCGACACGCTGTCAGGCATCAGATTCAGAGCCTATGTGGTATGCGCCTGGACCGCTAGGCCAGCGGGCACCCCCATTTACATTTTTCTGATCCGCTCTCGAGCGGAAATAATCATCATGTCAGGTGGCCAGAACCCACAGCCAGAACCAAGGGCGCGGTGCACCTCCAAAATGATCCGTGACTTAAAGGTCTTTTCTTCTTTTTTTGAACAATGTTGTACTACAGGAGGACACTTGGTTTCATTCTTGGTAGCCGTAAAACATCACACAAGTTACACAGCACTAGCTACAAAATACAAAATATACTCATCGGCAGTATCAGATATAGTTGTACCGCTTCTAGTATGGTAGGTCTACCGATTCTTCTCGGTACTCAACCCTACGTCTGGGAACAGCTGGAGAGGCTGGCTCGGGACCGGGGGGGCTCCAGGAGGCGTGATAGGGGTGAGTAAATAAGTAAGTACGCTGTTTTTATTTGAATAAAATCCTAGGAAAAGTTATGATTTTACACACATAAACCAATATACGACCTCTCAGTGAGATTGGACACAGAGACAGGTGTGACCGTCTGAGTGTGCCTGTGCGACACGTGCGTGTGTGTGTGAGTGAGTGTGTGTCGTGAGTGAGTGTGTGTCGTGAGTGTGTAAAACAGACACGTGTTAACCTGAGACAAGTTCGACAGAATCTGACATTTCCAGTGCCTACAACAACATTTAAAAAATACGGTTTAATCGTCTGGAATAATAATCCTTTAATGTCTGCGAATAAATGTGTGTTTGTGTGTGTGTGTGTGTGTGTGTGTGTGTGTGTGTGTGTGTGTGTGTGTGTGTGTGTGTGTGTGTGTGTGTGTGTGTGTGTGTGAGAGAGTGTGTGTGAGTGTGTGTGTGGTGAGGGGCGTGACAGTCTAAACTCAAATCAGAAGTGAAGTGGTATCTGGGGGGAATTCTCCTCGCAATTACCCACAACACCACAAGCGGCGAGGAGAATGTTAACCATGGTTGCCATGGCAGCACACGGAGAAACATCCATTCGCTGAGGCCGGCCGTGAACTTTAATGTTCACCCTCCACCACAACGGGGCAAGGAAATGCCAGGGGGGAAAGTAACTAAGTACATTTAAAAAGTACCTATAATCAAGCGCTATGCTTAAAAGTACAATTTTGAGGAACTATTATTTGATATTTTGCACCTCTTTTTTTCCCCACTTTTGCTGCCAATGCTGCAATATGACTTCATGATTAGGAATATCATGAGTATTTCAAACTTTTGGGAAAAGTTGCCAGCTTTTATGAGTGCCATGTATACAAGCCAATACTGGTCTGGAGTTTGCGGCTGCCAACAGGCAATGACTTATTATGACATTGCGTGCCTTCTGTGCATCTTGAACAGTGGTTCTCAAAGTGGGGTCCGGGGACCCCCAGGGGTCCTTGGGAGGGTTCCAGGGGGTCCCCAGCAAAATGTTTTAATATGGTGTCACAATCATTTTAACTACTTCATCCATTTATTTTGCGACCGTAGGTCACAGAACATGAGAACCGGCACATCTTGACAGGGATCTCCAGATATGGGTATAAAAACGTCATAGACGTCATAGGACTTTACATAATGAGTAACCGAGTCAGCATGTCTGGGGTCTCACAGCACACAGTTGGTTCTACAGACTCCAACTTTTGCACACAAATATCTTCGATTTTTGCCTATGTTCTTAGCTGCTTCCCCTGCCATCACTATACTTGCACAATGTACAGTTGTATGAAACAAAATGTCTTTGTAGAACCGCCAATCCAACCAATATGCCCATATCTCCATATCTCCATTTCCATGGATCTCCATATATGGGTATAAGAGATCTCCATATATGGGTAACTGGTCCGATTTATATTAAAAATTAATTCTGTCCTGTGCGAATTCTATCCTGCACGACCTCGACCTCTTTTCACCCTTAGGCGTCTTACTGGTACACCTATGTTGGATAACAAAAATAGCAGATATACAAGCTCACAGCATGTCACTTTATGTCGTGGGCCTGGTGGATACCTGTGCTCCTAGAAGCACACTTTTCTACAAGCTCTCAACGCTTGCTCAGGGGATAAATTGAATGTTGACCTTCAGGTCAACATTTGTGTCAGATCCTGTGTCTAGGTGAGGCGTGACCTTTGACACGACCGAAATGTCTCAATAGAAGAACAGAGAGACAAAATACAACCACCCCAATTGTATAAGTTATATTGGACAAAACAAATTGGACAAAATTACATTATATTCATGAAAATAAACTGACATAGTGAAGTGGTTATTTAAGCCTAGTTTATACTTTGTTGCATGACCCATGTTGATTAATCCTCAATTTAAAATCAGTGAAGCGATGCGGTCGTGTCACAAAGTATAAAAGGGCCCGTAAGACTGTTCACCGGCGCTGTGTGTTTGTTCACAGGCGCTAAAATAACCTTGTCCTGACCTCTTTAAGATTGTTCATGAGCGCGTGTTCACGGGCGCTAAAATAACCTTGTCCTGACCTTTTTCAAAACGCTACCTACTTTGCATGACACACAGCTGAAGTGAATTAGCTGGTGTTTTGTCGTGTCTGTGTTCAGGCCACTAAGAGCAGGCAGCGCGGCAGTGTAATTACACGCCGCCGCAGCGTGTGTACAAGTCCCCACACTCTGGGGACAATCTTCAAATGCTGCGTTGGAACGGCTGCAATGTGCAGAATGTGTGCGCTGGCGACTGCTTTTTTACTACCTGACTCGCCGACTGCCCTAGGCGGGCGTCTCTCTCTCTACCTGTTTGTCTACATGCATGTCTGTCCACTCCGTTTGTCAGATGTACAACACATCCGTAAGCTTGTTGTCAATCTTTAAAAAAAAGATATATCGTCGTTCGTTGTCGGGTGGAAACCTTGTCTGTCCAAAACCGTTCATTTTCATCATTTAAAAAAATGAACTAAACTAGTGAAAACAGCCGATCTACGGTGCGAGGCGTTGTGTGCTTGTAGATCTGTTGTTGTCACTACTTTTGTGTGACAGCCTGATGAAGCAGGGCTTTACTTCGTGAAAAAAACATACAAATGTGAAACTTGGAGATACAAGGTTTCTGCCCGACAGTGACGACATACAACTATTAATTTAGCGAATGTCTGTCAGTCCGTCCGTCTGACCATCTACATGCTGACATCACTGATACTACACAGTTTCGCCACCATGGTAACCGTCTGTCTCCATGCTGACATCACGTCATACAGACTGTCCTGGACAAGGAACACCATGTATCTGCATAAAGATCTGCCCAACGGGCACTACAACATTATTTCTGAGACTCCTACATTCAATCCCTCAGATACTTATATATATATATATATATATATATATATATATATATATATATATATATATATATTTTTTTTTTTTTTTTTTTTTTTTCCTTTTCAGAATTTAGAGTAACCAATAATCTTTCATTATGCCAAGTGATTCCTCCCCACAACTGTTGTATCCTACTGGCTCACCTAAGGAGCCCCCACCAGGAGGACGTAGGGCCTTCGTCCTACTCCTCCCGCCCAACACTCCCCACTGACAGGTGCCGCTCCAGCCCATATAGGAGTACAGGGTTCGATTCCCGCCGGGGGACGCTGTGGGCGCTGGGGCCGTGTTCCCTCCTCCGCGTCATCAGCGCCCACACCCTAGGTGGGGTTGGCGAAAGGGCATTTCTGTTTGGAGTTTGCATGTTCTCCCCGTGTCTCCTAGGGTAGATACCCTCACAAAAACATGCAGTAATCCTGGTCTCTATAATGCCTACCCCTGGCCAGCTGGGGCGCCTGATGGGGGGGAAAGGAACTGGTTGGAATAACGTGTTCCTTCCACGCGTTACGTCCAAACCGGGGAAAACTTGGGAAGCATGAGGTCAGTCCGTTGTCTCCCCAGGCGCGGCAGAGGGAGATCAGAGCCCAGGATTACATTGGCACTGGGTGAAAAAATGGGTTACAAAATCGTGGAATAAAAATGTTATGAAGAAAGTGTCCAATTGATTTTCTTTTATTGTCATAAAACACGTGAAAACAATATACAAACTTGGATCATAAAAAAACAGGACAACAACCCAAAAACTAAGCTGAGCTTAATTAAGTAGCATGTCACGTTACGTCATGCCTGCGCACGGCCACTCGATCAGCCAGATCAGCATGCCAGGTCAATCATACCTTCAGGCCCCCCCCCCCACACACACACACACACACACACACACAGATGACCTTACTGATAGTCCAACAGAAGTCGGCGAAGAAGGCAAAGTGCAAATTGTGAGCGACTTCTAGAAGGGCCGCAAGTGACCTCCAAGGGTCAAAGGTGACGGAGGAAGCCGCGAGACCTGTCTCTATAAGGTGATGTGACATCACTGTGGGGGTGGGGCTGGAGGCCTTGAACTGAGAGTGAACTCCTCTGGTATAGGTTTGACCCCACCGCGACCCCCCTCATTGGGTTGAAACAAAAGTTGAAAAGTTAATTCAGCAAAAGGTAAGAAAATTACTCCCAGTACCTGTCGGCCTGGGGGGCCCTTCTTAACCACTTAAACCATGGGTGTCAAACTCATTTGGAGGTAAGGGCCGCGGTGGATGAAAGGTGACTTGATGAGGGCTGCGACCTGTTGCAGGCACGGATGCGCGCGTTCACTTACACAGCTTGGCTTTGTTGTTCAGCATGTTGTCACTGCTACAGTATATCACTTCACAAATTGTGTTTGTTATTAGCAAGAATAGCCACTTTAACTCATATAGTGCCAATCCCGAGAAGACTCGTGAAAAATACTCGAGTATCACATGGTGCCAATCCCGAGTATTCTCGTGAAAAGTAATATATTACTGTAACGGCGGATACATTACCGAGAACAATGGCCAGAGGTCCGGAGACGAAATCCGTCGCTGATTTCGCATCATCACGGCTCCACGAGCACAAAATAGTCCCATCCATAACATTGAGGTGGACGGGGGATCTCATCTTTAATGTCCATTATCTCAAAACTACACTTTAGAAGCTAGGATGGAGGCAGATGCTCGCTTATGTTACACATGTATAAAAGCTCCCGGTCCGCCATTACACAACTCCACGTGGACAACGATCGGTTCCGGCGCAGGACCCGATGACGTCAGACCGGAAGTGTTTGCGCTGTGGACTTCTGGCCTTCAAAATAAGATAACGGGGGTGATGCCAACCTGAGACTGGCATCGTGGACTTTATAATCCGTTAATTTCATGGGCACTAAATGAGTTAATTATTGACTTTAATTATAGGTTTTACAGTTGTAGGCTACAAGACATTTGGTATGAGAGTTGAAAAAGATGCTTTAAAATAATTCAATTTCAAATACTGTCTCCGCTAATATATTTGTTGTCGATACTTGGTCCCCTCCATCTTCCCCCCTCTGTACCAAATCTCTTTGGCGAAAACAGCCGCGTGCAACGCATTGTGCCGGCACACGTTGTGTGAGCTTGTCGATCTGCTATAGTGTCACCAAACGTTTACCTATTTTGACACCCACAACAACAACGTACAGTATAGGGTTCATGTACTTTACAATACAAACCCCAAAATCAATCCTCCAGTTCTAGGCAACACAGAAAGTGGGGGAAATGTTTTCTATTTCCACAAAATTCCTCTAAGGTATATTAATGACATATTTCAATATTGAAAATGGGTGGTCTTCCCCTTTAACCAGTGTGCCATATAAACAATATTTCACACAGAATCATGTGAAACGCAATGGTCCATTGCAGCATGGACCATCTAACGTCTAACAGTATGGGGCAAGTTTCAGCCTAACCTGCATGTCTTTAGAGGTGGGAATAGAAACAACCAGATAATAATAATAATAATAATAAAGCTTTATTTGTATAGCATCTTTCATGACATGAAATGCAGCTCAAAGTGCTTTACAGAGCAGAAAATGAAGC
>NC_137819.1:41520281-41532781 GCF_963921795.1 Nannobrachium achirus | reverse complement strand
TCGCTATTTTAGAAATGTTCTATTCACTATTTTCACTATTTTTTAATGTTCTATTCACTATTTTCGCTATTTTAGAAATGTTCTATTCACATTTTTTGCTATTTTAGAAATGAGTCTAAAGTGTTAACCAATTTTTTTGCCACTCGTATTTCTTTCTGAAATTACACTTCTAGTGCCTCAGTAGTGTTACGGTGTGGTGGCATTAGCCGTGGTGAGGAGGATGAGGATGTGGTCACAACTCACACTTCCACCCTAAATTCAGGGTGTTTTTCCGTGTCTCCGTCTAGAATAAATTAACAATTTGTCGCATGGCAATTAGCATGAAAAAGAAAGTCGCCCTTTTTCCCTTCTTCTTTTCCAGTCAATTTAACATCAGCCCATATTGCCATGGTTTTTTGTTAACCCCCTCCGTGCCTCCGTGCTCCTCTCACCGCCCTGGACTTTACGGCTCTGCTATTGTGAGGAGATGAAGCGCAATGAGTGGGCGGAGAGATAGTTAACCACAACCCCTGGCATGAATAGAGCCTATAGTGTGTGTGTGTGTGTGTGTGTGTGTGTGTGTGTGTGTGTGTGTGTGTGTGTGTGTGTGTGTGTGAGAGAGAGCTAACCAAGCGAACCTTTCCTATATGGATGGATAACTATTTCTGACAAAGAAATGCACAACTTTTAGGCTATAGTTCCCTCTAAGCTGCAATGTAACACAACACTTCTATTTATTCTCTTTCTTTTTAATATTCAATTGTACATGTATTGTTTTGTTCCACCTTTGCTTTGGCAATGTAAACGTATGTTTTCTCCTGCCAATAAGGCTCCTTTGAATTGAACTGAGAATTGAGAGAGAGAAAGAGTGAGCATG
The DNA here is from genome assembly GCF_963921795.1 of Nannobrachium achirus. Taxonomy (NCBI): domain Eukaryota; kingdom Metazoa; phylum Chordata; class Actinopteri; order Myctophiformes; family Myctophidae; genus Nannobrachium; species Nannobrachium achirus. Next base: position 41,531,925 of record NC_137819.1, on the reverse strand, counting down.
CAAGACTCACTTGACAATGTGTATGTGGATCTGTTGGACTGTTGGATGTTGTGCGTGCATGCGTGCGGTTACATCTGTAGGCATGCGTGTTATTGCAGGAGGAGGTCACACTGAAGCGTACTGTACTTCAGCCCGCGTATAAAAGTCATGCATGCATGGTAACTTCACCAAGTTGACAAAGCACACACGCACGTGCACGCACGCACCTGTGTTGCCCCATAGAGCCCAGACATGGTGTGAGGTAGTGGTTGGACACTTCAGTTCCATCCATCAAGACGGAAAGTGAAAAATGACATCTGGAAGTGTACGATTATGCTGCTGCACTGCTAGTCATCAATCAGTGCACGTACACACACACACACACACACACACACACACACACACACACACACACACACACACACACACACACACACACACACACACACACACACACACACACACACAGAAGCAGGCCACACACAGACTTGAAAAATGAACCGGAGTGAATTAATCTTCTTGTCTTTTTGTGTGTGTGCGTGTGCGTGTGTGTGTGTGTGTGTGTGTGTGTGTGTGTGTGTGTGTGTGTGTGTGTGTGTGTGTGTGTGCTGATGAAGAGCATACAGAGGTATGAACGGTGCTGTCGAAGGAGAACAGCGAGGATCATGGGTAGAGCAGGATTTAATCAAGGAAAGACAAATAGCGAGACAGAGAGAGAGAGAAAGATAGTGAGAGAGAGAGACAGAGAAAGAATGAGAGAGTGAGTTATTAACACAGATTGAGACAAGGTGGCTACACCTATATACTGTACGTATGAATTGTACTCTAGGTGCGTTCAACTCATGTGTTCATTTGACTGTAATCATTTACCTGTAAGTGTTTTACAATACTATGATTGAAAAACACACATTTGTCCGATGCCAATTTCACACGACCTTTTCTATTCATTTCGTTTCATTCATTGTCTTCAATTTAAAACTCTTAAACGCTATCAATTTGTTGTGTGGCCCTTGCTGGTGAAATGCTTTATTAATTTCCAAAAAGGGAAATTCATAGCACAGAAACATCCAAATAGAGATTAACACATTGACCGCCATTTTAACATACCTCCGTACTCCCACCTGCCATTCGTCTCCATAGACTTCCATGTAATTGGGTGTGCACGGATCATGCACACCCATGCCTAGATAATGCACCACGTGTGTTCACATTGCTCACAGCTTTCAAACAAAAAAATCCGAATGGAAATCCGTTCAGGCATTCATGAGATAACAGCCACTATGTTTAACAAAGATGGCTGCCAAAATGGCTGCCATGCTTGAAAGATGGGGTTGCTATGGGGGTTAAACATGCAATTTCGCGATTGCTATCATGCCTACTCCATTTTTGGGGGTCAAAATTTTTTTTTTTTTTAAAATATTTTTGGAAAAAAAAAAAAAAAAAAAATTTTTTTTTAAATTCTCGGGACTATCGGGCCTGGCGGGGAAAGACATTGGAATAATCTCGGGACTATCGGGCCTGGCAGGGAATGAGTTAAAATGACACAACATAAGCCCCTGCCCTGTGTTATTTAATGACATTGCAGGGAATTCTCAAGCTCAATGCCAAGAAAACGTATAGGTTCCGAACGGAACCATGTTTATTTAATACCGGAGGACAAGGTCCCCCTATGGGATAACCAGCGCCATCTGGCGCTGCAACAGAGTAAAACTCATAAGCTCCCGTACGAGAAATATCATTTGTCGGTAGGGCTGTCAATCACAAACGAGGGCGCCGCCCCCGAGTGTATAAAAACCCTGCGGGCTATCATAACTTCCTCTAAAGCCGCACCTCTGCGCCCGCAACTAGCGAACCGAGGGGCTTTATTCGGGGGACCTTGTCCTCCGGTATTAAATAAACATGGTTCCGTTCGGAACCTATACGTTTATTGTCATACCTCCAGACAAGGTCCCCCTATGGGACTCATATACTCCCCGAGAAGTCATGAACCGACAAGACTGTCGTGCACACCGACCACATCCGGAAAGGAGGTCCCGTCAACCGACGTGACCCCTTTCAGGACTGATCCGACCCAGACCCACAGGGCCTGGGCGTGTTCAGACAGAAAAAGACCCTGACAGACCGAGGCCTGCCTTATGCACTAAGGGCAGACACAGGTCCACCTTATAAAATTGCCATAATATAAGGGAAAAACTCAGGGTCCCCCCACGTATCCTAGAGACAGCAGCATGCTATCTCAGGAAGGGGAGAGAGCCGCCCCACTACATAGTAGGAAGGGCAGCAGCACCCAGAACCGTATGCGCCATAGCAGAAGGCGCAACGTCCAGGTGATAGTAGGTCGCAAAGGTGGACGGCGAAGACCAATTCGCCGCTGCACAAATCTCCTCAATGGAGACACCTTTGGACAAAGCCCAAGAGGTAGACACACCCCTAGTACTGTGGGCCTTAAGTGCTTCCGGCACTTCAGACCCAGACCGGGTGTAAGCCAACCTAATAGCATCCACAAGCCATCTCGACAGAGTGGGTTTGGACACCGCTTTCCGTTGACGGGCATTCATGACCACGAAAAGCTGAGAAGTAGACCTGCTGTCCACCGTCCTATCACAGTAGGCCTTCAGGGCCCTAACTGGACAAAGACAATGAAGACGCCTATCCTCCTCTGATGCAAACGGAGGAGGATGGAAAGCCGTCAAAACAACAGGTTCCTTCGGGACCACTCGGTTCTTAGGAATAAAACTCAAATGAGGTTTAAGAAGAACCTTGGAGTCATTATTGAGAAACCTCATACAATCAGGGCTCACAGAGAGCGCATGAAGGTCGCTCACACGCTTAGCCGTAGACAAGGCAAGCAAAAGAGCTGTTTTGAAACTTAAATGTTTCAAAGAGGTCCTCCCAATCGGTTCAAAGGGTGCCTTGCAAAGGCCCTCAAGAACCACTTGTAGATCCCAAACAGGAAACAAGGCTCTGGTCACAGGTCTCAAATGGTCCACACCATGCATGAACTGGACCACCTCAGGGATTTTAGAAAGGCCTTTGCCTGCCACCCCCAGGTGGCAGGCATCAATAGCCGCTAAATAACCCCTCAGTGTAGAGAACGCCAGACCAAGGTCCAGGCGGTCCTGCAGGAAATCTAACACCTTCTGGGCCGAAGCTATATGAGCCACCACAGGTGGCTCCTGTAGCTCACACCAGTCCAAAAAGGCATTCCACCTTCCATCATACACAGCCCTAGTAGAGGGGGCTCTAGCACTCTGAATAGTGGCTACAACCATCGGTGAGAAGCCTGCTGCAAGCAGGTTCTCCCTCTCACGGGCCAAACCCACAGGTCTAGGCCCCGTGGGTCTGGATGGAAGATCTCGTCCCCTGCCTGGCGCAGCAGATCCCTGAGCAAGGGAAGCCGCCAAGGGGGTTGAGAGAGCAGTGGGGTGATCAGAGACCTCCACACTCCCCTGGATGGTGTCACCAGAAGAACCTCCTGGTTGGAACATCTGATCCTCTCCAGAGTGGGAAGAATCAGTTCCAGGGGTGGAAACGCGTAGAGAAGACCTTGTGGCCATTCGTAAGCAAACGCGTCCATCCCCAGAGGAGAAGGTCCCCTCACTGAAAAGTAAAGGGGGCACTTCGCGTTCTCCTGGGAGGCAAAGAGATCGACTCGCGGACGACCGAACCTGGAGAAAATCTGCCTCACCACCGCAGGGTGGAGAGACCAATCCTCGTAACGAGGCTCCCCCCTGGACAACAGATCGGCGCCGCCGTTCTGAAGGCCCGGGACATGGGAGGCTCTGATGGACCTCAACCGAGGCAAGCACCAGAGGGTCATCTCGCGCGCCAGCTGATCCAGCGTCCGCGAGGAGAGGCCGCCCTGTTTGTTGAGATAATACAGGGCCGCCGTGTTGTCCGTCCTGACCAGGACATGGCAACCCCGGAGAAATGGTTCGAAATGCTTGAGCGCCAAGTAGATCGCCATTAATTCCAGATAGTTGATGTGGTACTCCAACATGGCCTGGGTCCAAAGACCCCTGGCTGAGCGCCCCTCGTGGGTGGCGCCCCACCCCGAGCGGCTGGCGTCTGTGGTGATCACCTTGCGTGACACCACTTCGCCCATGGAGACCCCACTTGTCAACAACGCCTGGTCCCTCCATGGGACCAGAGCGTCCATGCAGACCTGGCTGACTGTCACCTTCCTGTACCCTTGCAGGGAAGGAATCCTGAGCGCCAGTGACCACCGCTGGAAAGGTCTCATATGAAACCTGCCCAGACGCAGAAGTTGCACTGCTGAAGCCATCAGCCCAGTCAACTTCATGCACTCCTTGTACCTGACCACCTGGTTCAGTCGGAAGGAGCCGAGACAAGCCAGAAACCTGTCCACCCTCTCCGGGGAGAGGCGAGCGGACATGGTGGCCGAGTCCAGAGATATTCCTATAAAGGAAATCTGCTGGGAGGGTAACAACATACTTTTGCCAAAGTTGACGTTGAAACCCAAGGCCTTCAGGTGTGACAACACCAGATTGGTATGGCGCGCCGCTTCTGAGCAGGAGGCGGCGGAAATCATCCAATCGTCTATGTAGTTCGCCAGCCTGACTCCCTGATGCCTCAGTGGAGCAATGGCTGCCTCGGTCACTTTCACGAAAACCCGAGGGCTCAGAGAAAGACCGAAAGGGAGGACCGTGTACTCGTACAGGCGCCCCTCGAAGGCGAACCGCAGGAACTTCCTGTGTGGGGGATAAATGAGGATGTGCTGATAAGCGTCCTTCAGGTCCACTGAACAGTGGAAATCCCCCTGTCTCACTGATTTCATCAGTGACTCTGACGTCAACATCCTGAATTTGAACTTTTTCAAGTGCTTGTTCAGAGCACGTAAGTCCATAATCGGACGCAGCCCCCCTCCTTTTTTCTGAACCAGAAAATAACGGCTCCAGAAGCCTAAACGGCTCTGGTCGCGTGATAACTCCACTATAGCGCCCTTGCGCAATAGTGAGCTTATCTCCTCCCTCAAGGCATCGGCCTTCAAGCCGCGGGCTCGAGTATAAATAACCTTGCTGGATAGGGAGGGTTTTTTCGCGAACTGTAGTCTGTAACCCCGCGTCACCGTCCGAAACACCCAGTGATTCGGATTGCAACGTTTCCATTGCTCTGCACACTGTGCTAACGTGTTGCTGAGCAACGGAGAAGCCTTGGGGTTGTACCGCCTGAGCGGAACTACTGGGCCGGGAGGGAAAGGTTCCATATCCGGGCACGTATCCGTATCCGCTAGACGCCGGGCCGGAAGGCGCGGAGTCACCGGCGGAAAGAGCGTTTCCGTTTCCGGTACGCTTATTTCCGTATCCGGTGGGGGACGAACACGTGACCTCCAAGAAGCCTCGCTTGTTACTAATACATGCGACACACAACGTGGAGCCCGGGGGACAGGGTTCATCGCATAAGTAACATAATCCCCGGCTCGGGGAATTGTATTTACGTTTATAACCTGTGCTAAGGCCTTTATATGCTTCCTTGCGGGAAGACGAGGCCGACCCTGGGTGATATGTGTTGGCTTCTTCCCTGACGCTAAGACCAAACTCCTGTCCTGAACTAGAGTCGGCATAACAGTGCCGCTCGGTGGAGACAGAGGGGTATTGCACACTAGAGAGACTATACCACTGTGAATAGGAATTAGCTTGTCTGGGAACATTTTGCAAAGAGAAATATTCTGCTTGTAACCTGTCTGCATGACTGGAGGAAGCGATATTTTCTGAGTGGAAAGAAATTCCAGCCTGGACTTCTCTACACTGGTTAAATTCATGCAAAATGGGGTCGTCTGTAGTAAAGCAGGTGGGTTTGAAATAAACAGGCATTGTTTCATCAACACACTTTTTATTACAGGCACTGGAGGAGAGCACAGAGGAGGAATAAACATTAATTTCTTGGCATGAGAAAAATTGTTTGTATTGTCCAAACGTCTGCGCTTGCAAGGGGGGGTCCCCTGAAATTTCAGGGGGACCCCGCCAGAGTCCAGTGTCACTTTCGCGGCGGCTTCCCACGGGCTTTGTGGGAGCTGGCCGGTATCCCGTGCCTGGGAGGGTGGCGGGATTGAGAGCGGGCTTGAGCCCCCACTGCAGTGTGAGGGGGTCCCGCGGAGGAAGAAGAGGGGGTCCTAGGGGGATTGTGCTGTTTCCCCTGTTTGGAGGTAGAGCGCCCCCTGTCAGCCTGACCAGGGGCCTTGCTCCGTCCCTGTCTCTTTTCCTTTCTGGGTACCTGGGGGTCCGTAGTGGCTCCCAGGAGCTCCAGAGTGATCTTCTTATCCGCCACCTCCTGGCGGAGAAGCTCCAGTCCACCGCCCATGAGGGAGGTAGGGTGGCCGGGGAGGTCTTGCAGGACCTTCTCGGTCTCCTCTCCGGAACTGCCAGGACACTTTACCTTGTCTAGCCACCTGGCACGTTCCGCCTGGATGCAATAATCCATGCCATGTCCAAGCCACTCGATCGCGTGGACATTCAGGTCCATCAGCATGCGCAGCGACTTGTCCATTTCCTCCACCAACACGTCAGGCACCTCCCGCATCTCGCTGAGGAGGCGCCTGGTGGAGGAAAGCAGCAGCTGGGTGGCGTTCATCGTCCTGGCTGCCAGCGCGGACGATCTGTAAGAGTTCCTCACCCTTGAAGACTGCTTGTCATCAAAGGCTATGGCAAACCCAGGAGGCTTCTTACCCACGGCCAGATTGAGGGGAGGCCGGCCTCCAGGACCGGTCCGCTCATGGTTGGGCTTGAGGCTCCCTACCAGGGACTGGGCCATCAGCTTGTCCATGGGAGGGCACAAGGGGATTCCCGCCTTCTCTGAGTCGCGGTAATCGACCAGGAAGGGGAGCTTGGGGGGGTCCTTGTGTGTAGTCCAGGTTGAATGCAGGGCCTCTGCAAAGCCTGGGACTAGTGGTAGCTTTTCCATCCGACGCGGGGGAGAGGACTCCAAATCCTGGCCCAGGAGAGGAATCCTAGCCCGTGGTCCGAGTGGCGCATCTCCGAGTGGCAGCTCCAGGCCACAACGGATGGTGGCGCGTTCCAGCACCGAGAGCTCGTCCATGGGGATGGAGTCTGGGTCTTGCGCCGCTGCCCCTCTCGCCCCAGCCGGCAAGGAAGGGGGGAGAGAGGCAGAAGGGGCTTGGGAGGACGCGGCGGAGATGGAAGCCTCAGCATGAGGAACCACCCTGGCCACGCCTCCGCCCTGTCCGGAGGGGAAAAAGGACTCGTCCTCCTCCGAGTACTCACCCTCCGTGTCCAACTCCTCCATGTCGTAGTCCTCTAGCTCCGGTTCGTCTCCGTCGCTAGCATGCCAGGAGACGGGGCTAGGTGGCCGCATAGCCCGTAGCTGGGGGACGGAGAAGGAGAGAGGAATGTCACCGACGACTAGAGGGTGGAATTCCTTGGGGGGGACGGTCCAAGTTGCAGCTGGCGGAGAAACAACATGGGCGGTCTTGCATGTTCTCTTCTTGGGCACGGCACCAGTCGAGCCCGTCGGAGAAACAGCAGTGGAAACAGGGGCCGCAGACCCGCTAGCAACGGGGCTACCGAAGCTAGCAGAGGGCGAGGCCGCTGGAGGCCTAACCACGTGGCGAGAAGCAGCGCTGTGGCGTACAGCGCTGTCCGGCACACGAGGAGAGGTGTCTGGGAGGGTTCCGGCGGAGACCGTGGTGTGAAGGCCGTAGCCTGCGGCAGCGATCTCGCATCGTGCCTCGAGGGCTGGAACATCGTACTGGAGGCATTCAGCACAGTTCACCCCCATGGCCGGGGCCGGAGGGGACAGAGAGGCCAAGGCGTGTCCTACCCCCATGCAGACAATGCAGAACGGATGTGTATCTTCATTGGCGATGAGGCCTTTGCAGCTGGGAAGGCCGCACTTCTTCGGTACCCTAGCTAGCAGGCTGCTAACTGTAGGTCGACGAGCTGCCATCGTGAGCTAACCGAAGCTAAGCGAAGCTAAGCTAAGGCAGGGAGACACGTGGCAGAACGTACAGAGAAGAAGTAAAGACTCAAAGCGAAAGTGAAGAAAAAGACCGAACTGTTAGGAAGAATAGAATTAGAAACGTACAGGAGAATAATCTCTAAAGGCCAGTGGCCGACTTTCCTAGTCAACGCTTAGGCTAAACTTTAAAGAAAATTATACTTATATGGCTGAGTTCGCGACACTAGTTGCAGGTAAGCAGAGGTGCGGAAGAGGAAGTTATGATAGCCCGCAGGGTTTTTATACACTCGGGGGCGGCGCCCTCGTTTGTGATTGACAGCCCTACCGACAAATGATATTTCTCGTACGGGAGCTTATGAGTTTTACTCTGTTGCAGCGCCAGATGGCGCTGGTTATCCCATAGGGGGACCTTGTCTGGAGGTATGACAATAAACAAAAGTATTGACAGTTAACACGTAGCTACTGTACAGTGGAGCAGAGTCCTGCAACGGGTCGGGGCACCGCGGGTACCCGACGGGTACCCCTGTTTGGTGAAAACGGGCAGAATATATACTATTATAAATTCCGCTGGTGCGGGGACAGGCGCTGAGCGACTAAACACGGGCGGGTGACATTTTATTGTGAAAATCAGACAACTGTTTCTGTCTAAACAACGTCACTGGAGTGCACACAGTGAGCAGCAGGACAGAACCACCACGGCATGCATACAGCACTGTTTCCGCCTAAACGTCAAGTCACTCACAGGAGCGGCTGGAGCGCACACAGTCAGTCACAGACTCAGTGAGTAGCAGCAGCAGCAGCCTGCTGCTGGCAGGACGGTCAGACAACACACAACCACAGCACGCACTAGCACGTTAGCACATGTTCTCATCATAGCAAGGGACAAGGGCTGTTTAAAAGGCTATTTAAATTAAGTGGCAGCCGACCTGGCGTTTATGTAAATACTGTATATTGCGTCGGGGCCGGCGGGGCGGATCTGGTTTAGATTTTTATATAATCATGGGTAACGGGTCGGTCCACGGATCTGATTAATGACAGGCGGGGCGGGTCGCAGGTTGTCAAAATCGGACCCGTGCAGGACTCTGCACTGCAGTGAAGTCAGTAATGTTGTATGGGGACTAGACATAGACTTTCACAGCACAAAATCAAGGGCCCTGGATATGGAGTCTACAAAAGAATACTACGAATGGCACATGGACAGACGACATCAGAAATATGGTCCTCTACGGGGTCTGCCACAGGTCACAGACAAGGTCAGGGAGGGAAGGATGAGGCTGGCTGGGCAGTGCATCAGGCACCTGGCTGGAACTAATGACAGGCACTGATCCAGGGCAAAGCCAGGAAAGGCAAGAAGCGCACCACCTAATGTTGACAACACTGCAGAGCTCAAGACCCTAATGCTTGACAGGAAGGTGTGGATGGCAGAGATTCAGGTGTACCGAGTTGGTGTGACCGCACTCTCGCATCATATGGCATGGTTCCTGTACTAAGTTTGTCTCAAATGCGAAGTATCTTTCCTAACATCACTCATGCTATTTTTTGGCTGTTCTGGGCTTAAGTCCAGCCAAATCGCGTTAGAGACTCAGTGATGGAAAGAAGAAGTGTGATCATTTGACTTTTGTCCAGAGAGCCTGCACATGTATCACTCTAAAGTTCCCACATACAGTCACTCTGCACACGTGTCATCTTTAGCAAGTTAACACCCGCAAACTATCACACTGTGACAGCTATTTTCAAGTGGAGCAAAGCAAAGGTGCTGAGGGCAGCACTACTGCCAGTGAGGTGGGCCCCTACATGTGAGCAACAGTGTGTGTGGCTGTGGATCAAAACAAAAATGTATACAGGTTGTTTTCTTGAGTCGAGACTCAGGAGTCACAAGAGAAAGAGAGAGCGATAGTGCGTCAAATTAATATTTCAACTGTTTCAGATATTCATAATCAATACCTTTTCCTTTGTTGCTGCTCACACTAGAGTATACACAATGACCACAAAAGGGGGGAATAAAAGACATACAGTATAACGTTGCTGTTGGGTAGCTCGACACGCTGCATGAAGTGACATCCTTTGAGATTGCAGATTTGCTACGTTTGCTACCTACCTTTTCAGGAATTTAATTCCTGAAAAGTAACAGTTTTGGACACCTGACAGAGATGATATCTTTGTATATTCCCAACACTGGGTATATACACTGTATTCTATGCATGCATGTGTGATTGTGCGTGCGTGCGTGCGTGCGTGCGTGCGTGCGTGCGTGCGTGCGTGCGCTCAAAGAGATGTCACCACATTCTGGGATGCATGCGGAGGCGGACATGTTTCAAACGTTTCAAATGATACGCCCCCCAGAGCCACCAAACAGTGGTCATGTGAAGCACATTCTACCCATCAACTCATCATTATGTCACACACAAGTAGCATCCTCTATCCTCTATGCTGAAAAGTAACAGCTTTGAACATAGGAGGGCCGACAGAGACAATATCATGGTTTCCTTGTCCTATTGCAAACCTCGTCAGAGCACATACTACGTATACTTAGTTGACCAGAGTTAAAAGGTTAAAAATAAACTTTTAACCAGGCTCTGAGGAAGGCCGAAACGCATTAGTGTTCTCAATAAATAGAAGAATGCTGTGCATCTGAGCCCGTCTTATCTATTATTATTTTGAAGTGCCGCGTTTAACACTTCAGCACTGTCTTTTGAAATTTCCGAAAATATACTTTGCAATTTTTGTACTTCAACTGAATACTTGAGTGATGTATTTACTTGAGTATATATTTTTGTCACCACCACTGTCCATCTTTCACTCTCCCAACTTCCTCTCTCCTTTATCTGCTACACATCCCCCTTCCTCCCTGCCTCTGCTGTCTGACGCGGAGAGGGAAGTGGAGCTATCGGAGCGTGTGTAATGCACAAATGGTGATGAGGGGGTGTGCGGCAATCTGTGCGCGTGTGCGTAAGTGTGTGTCTGTGCGTGTGTGTGTGTGTATGATCATGCATGTAAGTGGTATAGCTTTTGCATGTGAAAGTGCACCTGTGTGTAAGTGTGTGCAGTGCATGTGTGTAGATGCACACACGTGTGCAAGTGATATAAAGTGTTTGTCTTTGAACGTGCGCGGGAGCGTGCGTGTGTGCCCGTGCGTGTGTGTGTGTCAGGCACAGCTGTGGGAAATAAGCCATAATAACAGACTTCATACACCTCCCCATCCGCTGTTATTTCCCCATGGTAACCTCCACATCAGTCCCCACACACCAGATACTAATAGTAATGCTTAGGACCACATTGGACCATGTGACCTATGTTCCACCTCCCACATTGGGAGAATTGCAGAAAGAAAGAACTCCTTTCAGAGAGAAGAGAAGAGAAGAGAAGAGAAGAGAAGAGAAGAGAAGAGAAGAGAAGAGAAGAGAAGAGGGGAAATGATTGATCCCAGAGGACATTTTGTGAAGAAGTGTTCACTGCAGTTGTTGCAAGTCTGTTGACTATAGGAACAGTGACATCTCTCTACTATTGTGCCACCGAAATTTGGCATGCCCTACAACCACCAGACATCAAAACTACCCTCCTTCAAAATGTCCATAAAAGAGCACCTGTCTGCTATTTACAACTGGACCTAGACAAGTCTTCTAGCTTGCCAAAAGAAATTAATTAAAATGTTGTTATCCTTTGACCTTTTAGCATTATTGTATAACTGTACCTTTGTACCTTTTGCAAACTGTTAATAAAGTATTCAATC
>NC_137819.1:41484892-41520081 GCF_963921795.1 Nannobrachium achirus | reverse complement strand
GCAGAATGACTCGCAACTGCCTCATCCTGATGGCCACAAAAAGCCTAGTATCTTCCCCAGACTAGGATGTCGCTTTGGTGCATGGGTATCTTGGAGGTGTAGTGAATCTTGTACACCAGGCCCATTGCAAGATGCTGTACTCTGTCAGCTACTTTGAGCCACCCCACGCTTTCGTGGTGATGATCGGTAAGGTGGGTCTGAGGAGGAAAACCAAGCACAACCCTAATTAGTTTGTTCTGGGCTGTTTGGAGCTTTAACTTTAAGGCAGCTGGGGCGTTGCGATACCAGACAAGGACTCCGTAATCAATGAGGGGCCCAATAAGAGCACCTCCTAGTGTATTTCGAGATTTTATATTGATCAGCGGGGCAACCCTTTGCAAGAAACGAATTTGTTGGTTGACTTTATTATATCGTTACATGTGTGTACTTGTATTACTATTACTATACTTGCGAGGCCCAGTTATTGTCACAAGTAGCTGTATAGATAGTATTGGATAAACAGACACGGTGAGGGCCATTTTCCTGTTCCTCACTTTATATGGTTGACAAATAAAATGTAGACTTACTGTAATTCCCTCGAGGCACAGACAGACAACAAGTGGTTTTTCTTGATGTTTTATTCTTTTCCAGCCCATGACGTTTTTTTTTGATGGCTCCAGCCCTCTAAAGTCCACCTTGAAAACGAAATAACATACAAGCAAGCATGTTAAAATGGTACCATGCACAGCATGTATTGATCAAACATTTTACTTTAAGTAAAACACAGACAAATAAATACCTTGTTGGCTGCATGCTACAAGAAGGAATAGTTCTTCAGAGGGTACTTTAAACCTTTTCCCAAAGGTTTAAACCTTTTCCCAAAGCTTTAAAGCTTCTTGTTGTGACCTGACCAGGTAGCAAATGCAGAGCATAGCCTCATTTTATTTACCTTGTGCTGCTTGCTTGATTGCTAATGCAAAAAGCCTGTGTGAGTCCAACTAATGCATGTGAGAGCACTCCAATGAGACATAAAGTCTTGCAATTCATCTACATTGTGTCACCAACAAATACAATGTAGGCCCATGGCTACAATGCATGGAGAAAAGGTCAGCAGTGAATGACATCTCTTTCCGATGGGAATTTACATTTATTTCCCAATACCTCAAGGAAGCTCTTTTTATACAATTGAATTTGATTCTCCTCTCCTGTGTGTGTGCGCGCGGGCGTGCGTGCGGCTAGAAGAGAGAGCGCTCATCAGTGGTTGAAGTGGATGGGTTCAGTGGTTACAGTGGTTGTATTGTGAGTTGTGATAGTTTGCTCTACAGTAACCAGAAGCATGACGATCCATCAGCCGCGCGCCGACTGATGAAGGATGCGCCCTCCTCTCTCTCTCTCTCTCTCTCTCTCTCTCTCTCTCTCTCTCTCTCTGCAGACAGTAATTAACAGGAAGGCGGGCAGGAGCAGCTCCAGGCGCATCCTGGCGCGCGCTCGCGCACGCACAGAGAGAGAGAGAGAGAGAGAGAGAGAGAGAGAGAGAGAGATTGGTCAAAATATTGGCCGCATGAATAGGCTATCTCTATATTTATGGGAAATTCCAAATTCGTGGGAGGAAAGGGAGTATATTAATTTTCAAATTTTAGACCATTTTCATTCATTTAAAACATAGTTTGAAAGATATACCAATCCGATTTTTTTTTGTTTACAATCAGTTTACATCATTATGTAGTAGGCCTAGCCTATTCCTCTCAGAAGAGAGTCTGCAGTGAAGAGCTCGGCTCTCTTGTCGTCAGCCTAAGCCACTATAGGGCCTAGGGCCTAGGCTATGGCTGTGACTTTTATTTTCAATGAATGCTCACAGCTGTAAATCAATCTTTGAATATTTCTTCTCGTCATGTTTCGCAGCGCTAGTCCTTTTGACTCGGTGATATTCTCTAATTCTGCCACTAATTGTCTCTCAGCGGGCAGCTGGCCCTGCTCACCCTGACTGACGGCTCACCGTGACCGCGCGCGCGCGCGCGCGCACGCACACACACACACACACACACACACACACACACACACACACACACACACAGCGCGCGCGCGCGCGCGATGAATGGACACGTGGGAAAAAAAAGAAAAACTCAACACTGAAGAGGAGAAATCAAACACGTCAGCCATCCCCTCCCCCTCTCTCCGCTGAGTCCGCTCCCTCAATGGCCAGGTCTCCCCTTCCTTGAGTCTCTCTCTCTTTCACTATTTATTTTCTTCTTTTTCTTTTCTGCTTTATGCCCGCTGAGAGCCTGCTGGGAAAGCACGCGATGATCCGCTTTGTTGACGCGCGGCGGTGCGTGATAATACGGTCATTATAGCCACCAAAGGAACAGGTTGGGGCTCGAGACGGGGTTTCATTTAAGGGGGGGGGGGGGGGGGGTTGGGGGGCACACACACACACACACACACACACACACACACACACACACACACGGCAGCGCTGTGGGAAAAGAATGCTTGTTAAAGGGGACATCTGTTGGGGTGGCTCGTGAGGACAGTGATCAGGTTCAATGGAAAACACCCTGCGGTAAACTCCACCTGTGCGCCCGGGAATGAGCGATGCCCGAGGGCCGCTTGGGCGAACAGCTCCTCTGGGTGAGCGTGGGAGACAGACAAGTTATCCAGGGACAGTCAGTCGTCTGAGTTATAAATACACATAGGATATAGATATAGGCCTACAGCTGCAATACACATAGAATCAAAGGTAAAACCAGAAATGGAAGATTAGGCGCAAACAAAGCAATCATTGCAGTCAGATCTCATGGAGATCTATACATGCTGCTGATCTACAGCCTGTTACCATGCCACTCCTTTTAGCATGTAATTTGTAAATCAGCTATTTTCGCTATTTGTGACAAATAGGACTATTACTACGTAGATAGGCCAGGGCCTAGATAAACGTGACCACAGCAATACAATGCAGTGAAGGCTTCTTCTTCAAGGGTTTAACAAACACAAAATCTGGTTCACAACTTATAACACACAAATAATAATATGGTTTAAATTGTAACACATCAAACTAAGAATAACTTCTCATCGACTGCTGCCAGCTAGGTGACTGAAAGGCTAAACGAACCATACACCATGGCCTTAATCAGCTGGCACCGATTGGCTAAACTCAAATGATCAATTAAACGAATAAACATAGTCCTTAAGTGTCACAGATTCACAATAATAGGCGATGGCTAATTGTGTCCATTTTAGGCCTATGATTCAAATGTCCAACACAAAGTGGACAAAATAAAAATACGAGACATCCATGTAATTGGATAGGCTACAATACATCATCTGAAAAATTGTGGAGAGAAACTCCGTTTGTCCTCGCGCAGCAGCACCGAAATTAATCTTGCGCACTATCAATCACAGTGGCGCAACCCAAGGTGTGTGGCTGAGTGGATGAGGAATTTGATTAAGTCCCCCAGGCCAGACCCCCCCCCCTCTCCAGGTTAGTGTGCTACGGTGTATGAGAGGCGAACGAGAAGGAGATGAAGAGACAAGAACAGGCGCTAAGTAATATCAGACAACTGAAATGGATAAAATCCTGTTGTTTTATTACATTTGTAATTCAAATGAAAGGCGCGCCCCCCGTGCGCCTTGATGGCAACACAGTCGTGGCCACGCGTCATGGGAGCGAGGATGACTCTGAGCTTGTACATGATCATCATCACCACCATCATTATCATCAGCACCACGACCAGCCATTGATAGGTGTTATTCAAAAGGATTATATAGCCTCTTTACTTTTACATTGCGCATGAAACAGTGTTGTCTTTACGAGTCGATTAGGCTTTACCCCCTTTTATTTCAAGGACTGCTGTGCATTAGTCCCGGTTCCATTCATACACTCTCAGAGTTACAGACCTATAAAAAGGTCCATATGGTTCCATTTGTACACTCTGAGTGACAGTTACAGACCTGTCCTGTAAGAGTCCCTTTGGTTCCTAATCCTAATCAACAATTTAGCTGGGGACCCCCCGGAAAGCCCTCAAGGAGCCATAGCGGACCGCACTTTGAGAACCACTGCCTCTGGCTCTAAGTTTAAGTCACAGCGGGGACAAGAAGATCGACGCGATTAAAGGAGGAAAAGGATGTGTCACAACATTCTTGTTGTTGTTGGGTGTTGAATGAAGTTAAATTGTGGGGGCAGTGGCTGTGTCCTCCCTGTCCCGGCCCTCCTCCCACCCCCCGGGGGCTGACCGGAACGCCCTCCCGGACAAGGGGGACGGGTTGTGGGGACGAGATGGACCGGAGAGCCGCTGGCTGTCTGTCTCATTTATCTGAGTCTGACTACACACCACTTCTGCCTCACACTCAGTTTCACATCAATAACACACACACACACACACACACACACACACACACACACACACACACACACACACACACACACACACACGCACGCACGCACACACACACACACACACACACACACACACACACACACACACACACACACACACACACACACACACACACACACACACACACACACCTCGGGCTGTATAGGCTCTCTGAACAGAATCACCTTCAAGTATTTGGAAATGGAATATGCATTCAACTCTGTCTCTGAGAGAGTAGCCATTTGGTTCCATTTTGTAGGCCTACACTCTCAGACTCAGTTATTTAACTGTGTAGCCTACACTCAGAGTTAAATTAGTTGTTCTATTTTCTTTGTTATTTTTTTGTATACACTATAACACAGTTATAATAACAGGGTTATTTTACGGTGTATTTCCTGGCAACAGTTGGTGTTTTGGCGTGTAACAAATTGAAGTGTACAAAAGAAGAGGTCGTCCTCGGCACTTGTTTATCGCCAACATTTTATTATATTAACTCCCTTCAAAGTTTTATTACAACGTCCTGGGGCGAGACCAGACCGAGCGCGCGCGTTCCGTGGTCCACGGGAGCGCGCGCGTTTCTGATTGGCCCCTCGCGCCCCCAAGGCGGTACTTCAAAGACAAACCGACGAGCTACAACTACGATAAGCGTCTGCACGAGGAGACACTCGACTCTGCACACATCATACACACACACTGTCTGTAAACACTCACACATCATTCTCACTGCAGCGGAGGAAATATCATCTCACACTCACACACCATGGCTCTGATCGGGGTAAGTTTCACCTGGACAAACTTTATTTAACTAAGCTGAAAATTATATGGTGGTGTCGGATAAAAACCTGCTCGTTAAGCTGTGGTGGTGGCATGGCATGTAGTATGGCTGAGCCTGTTTGAAAATCACGGCAGCTAAATAATGGGATCGGATGATTAAAATATGTGGCCTGTAGTTTTTGGACAGGTTAAGTTTTGAAAAAGAACGTTATGTAAAGGCTGAAGCACAGACAGTGATCATTCACCAGTGTGCCAGAGATCAAAGAAGTTAGAAATTGCCTTTAGTTTAAAATAATATTGGCACAACTGAGTTTTACGCATGCCATGATGCCACGGTCTGTTGCTGTAAATCTGATTAATTACGCATCTGTCTTGCACCAAAAATATCAAGTTTACAAGCTTACAATGCATGGAGCGCGAAGCTTTGCGAGCTTGTAGGTCGGCTATTTTCGGAGCTCAAAGTTGCGCGCAACTTTAAATCAGGCCATGGCTTTTTACGCACGGAGCTGAAGGGAGATAGACTGATGTAAATGTGTCTGTGTGTCCGTGCAGGAGGAACCCCGGCTGGGCAGCACTCCTCTGGCCATGCTGGCCGCCACCTGCAGCAGGATCGGGGACCCCAGCCCGTCAGCCTCCCCCGCGCTCTCGGACGGAGCGCCGGGACTCGCCAAGGGATTCTACCCGTGGAAAAGAGCCGCGCCGCCGGGCGCCAGCAGCCTGGCCAGCAGCCTCGCCTCGCTCGGGGTTCCCTGCGGGACCTCCAGGAGTAACGGGGCCGGCCTGAGCGACACGTGCAACGGTTCCGCTTTCTCCGTGACCGCCGCCGGCTCCCCTTACGGAAACGATTTCTCGGTGTACCAGACTGACAACACCGTGCCCGACCAGCGCTCCTTACTGCTGTCCAAGTTCCCCTCGTCGGTCGACAGCATAGCGGGGATCTATCCGAGGATGCACGCGCACCCGTACGAGTCCTGGTTTAAGCCCATGGCAGACATCGGTAACGTCACGGGCGGCTCGGCGGCCTGGTGGGACATGGGCACCGGCTGGGTGGACACTCAGAGCCCGACCGGGCTGCCCTCTCCCCTAGGCGGCTACAGCACTGACTTCAGCCCGCTGCCGCACGGCTTCAACTCGGGGCCAGCACAGCACCTGCTCCCCGCAGCGCAGCACCTCCTGGACGGCTTCAGGCCGTCTGTCTCCTCGTATTGTTCGGAGCCGAGCTCCACGACGGCCACCGGCGCCCCGCCGCTGACAGCAGCGACGAACCCGAGCGTTTCTTTGCCGGTTTCTTCCTCCCGCTCCTCCTCGTCGCGGCGCTACACCGGCAGAGCCACGTGCGACTGTCCGAACTGCCAGGAGGCGGAGCGCTACGGCCCGGGGGGCACCAGCCCGCGGCGCAGGGGGCTCCACAGCTGCCACATCCCGGGCTGCGGCAAGGTGTACGGCAAGACGTCGCACCTCAAGGCGCACCTGCGCTGGCACACGGGCGAGCGGCCGTTCGTCTGCAACTGGCTCTTCTGCGGAAAGCGGTTCACGCGCAGCGACGAGCTGCAGCGCCACCTGCGCACGCACACGGGCGAGAAGCGCTTCGAGTGCTCGGTGTGCCGCAAGCGCTTCATGCGCTCCGACCACCTCAGCAAGCACCTGCGGACGCACAGCGCGGACGGAGCCGAGGAGGGCCTGGAGGGCGAGGAGGGCAAGCCGGCGGCCAGCTGCAGCGACACGGACAACAGCGGCGCCGGGAGCCCGAGCCACTCTCCCGGCATGCTGGTTCTGACGCAGCCCGACGGAGTCGGACACAATCCAATCGATGGCTGATACTTTTATATCCCGTTGTATTACGACAATTATTGTCTTAGGAATGCGGACAACAACAACAACAACAACAACAACAACAAAGTCTCCGTACTGGGGTGAGACCAGCGGCGTCAGTTCAGCCAAAGCTGAGGTATGGCAACATGACTGGTGTCAAGACACCAGTCATGTTGCCATACCTTAGCAACAGGCACGATGAAAAGTACATTTTTATTATTTCCCCCTGTAGCCAAAGTATGGCAGCTGCCATAGCTTGCCATACCCAATTGACGCCTCTGGGGTGAGACATTGATATAAAAAAAAAGTAAATTTGGGGGGTGAACTGCCCATTTGAAAGTATACATAAATGGAACCAAATAGTTGGTTCCATTTGTACACTGTCAGTTACAGACTTGTGTTGTGAGGGTCTTGTAAGGTTCAATTTTGAACCCCCTAAAAAGGAACCCAGAATTCACTTTGAGAACCACTGGACTAGTAGTTAGTAATGCTATAACATGGTACTTGTAGATCTTGTGGCGCGCGACACCATCGTACGACGAGGTATAGCCCATACTTCTGTCTTACAAGACCCAATGCAAAAACTTCACCATGAATATGAACTGCGTTAAAAAGCAACACTTTGGGTATTTGTTTACACTGAATATGATAGCCTATAATAATGGAGTGCATTTTCACGGGACACTTCAACGCTGAACTGGCACTTTATTCATGTTCTTCATTCTGTGGATGAAAATATTAATATTTCCTTTATACCTCAGCTGTATTTTTTGGGATTTGTTTTATTTACGTAACGTAGGCCTATAGGCCTATAACAAAAATGCTTTGAGGGATATTATGTTTATTTTCAGTTTAGGCTAATTGTGTGTTTTTTAAAATATCCAACCAAACCTCCCATCTTTGTTGAATTAAATAGACAGGTGGTCATTTGTTGAAATCTATGAAGTCGCACTTTGGTATTATTGGTATTTAAGGTTTTTATTTCCATATTATGTTTCATTTTTGTTTGGTTGAAAAGTCGTTTTAATTTATCCTGCGCATGTCTGTTTTTATTATTGGAATTTGGAAACAATAAAACTAGTCACATTCTGATAATCTGCTGTATTTTTATATCGATAATAGGCGTATAGGCCTATCCATTGTTAATTGTTCATAATTTGCAAACTCGTAAAGGTCTACAAATAGGCTACCACTGTAGACTATAGCCTATACGTTACTTTAAATGAGCAATTTAGGCTACTACTGAACATTTGCTGAGTATAGGCTAAATAGGGAATCAGTTTAGGCCTACTATGGACAACTTTTCATTATTTCGGATTTTTGCTAAAACAGAGCCAAGTATTAATAGCTATACGCCTATATAGTTATTTCCAAATAAGACTAATAATTAGTCCTATACTCTAACCAGCATTAATGCATCTAATTCCAGCAAGTCTATAGGCGCAGGGCAGGCTATACGTGAAAACCATATAGTGTTGTAAAACGTTGTAGCCTATGCATAGTTTATTCTAACGTTCAGTCACATAAGGCCTGGCTATATGCTTAGACAATACAATTTATTGTCTTGTCTAAAAACATTAGATTAATATTAGGCTCACGGATTGATTGACTCAGATGAAGTGAAGTAGGAGGAGTTGTGTGCGTTTGTCTTCTTCATAGACTAATCGTGATGATATAGACCTATATTCGAAATTATACGAAATTTTAACAATAATAAAAGTTTTAAAATAAACAACTATTGAAAATATCCACGATAGGCTAACCCCAGTTTTGGCAAACATTTAGGATATTTAGACTAATAGTGGTCTTATTTGTGGACCATAAAAATAAAAACTTTAGATAACTGTAAAGTGTAACATAAAAGACAAAACATCATTAGGTATAAATCTTGCATTTTATTTTGGTGAAAACATTCATGCTACTTCATCTAAAGTCATGTCAATTTACAGCAAAACAATCACAGAGTAAAGAAAGTGCTCATTGTTACTTCAAAGTCAATGCCCAGATAAACGAGATGATTAAGACCTTATTATTGCTGATTCATTCTCATGCGGAAGGAAACGACACCTTCACCACTTAAACCCCAGCATATAATATGCTACCAGGAAGAGTGGGCACCAAGGAAGAGTGGGCACCTCTGTTTTGAATTGTATATTTCTTCAAAAAAAAGAAAAAGAAAAAAAAAGAAGGAGAAGTAAAGGTTTTGATTAGAACATGCTTAAACATTCGACAATTAAGGTCCAATCTAAATAATAATATTCAAGTGCTGCAAATTGCTAAAAAAAAAAACTGCTTATTATCCAGTCATTTTGGGGCATAGGAAGAAGTTTAAGGATAAAATTAAGTCTGATAATGATGCACAGAGACAGAGTACCTTGCATGTATTATATACTTTACATTACCTATGTCCATTTTTCAAATGTTTCACTTTTTAACAAGATAGCCAATTTTAGAAGTGACCAGATGTCCCTATAGTGCCCACTTATCCCGTGTCCATTCGCAGAAAATAGCAGATCTACAAAAAAACTGAAAATACACTAGCATAGAGCCCTGAGGGACTCCACGCTCAACCACATAGGGGTTTAAGTTGTTACTAAAGTACCTATAACTGCCTGAATCTCAAGTATAGGCTACCTATAGCGGCCGAATATTTTAGTACCACAAACAAATACACAATAAAAATATCAAATAGGAAAAAAAAGAAAAGAAAAAATCACAATAAATAATTAGTGTTCCAAACTAGAAATAAAAATAGAATAAAAAGAGCAGCTACTGCTGTAAACATTGTGTTAAATTAAAATACAATTAAATAAAAATAAATCATCAAAAAAGAGAGGGATTTTGTGAAACCATGGAACAGGCTGGAATGGATTTACCACCATCATCCATGGCTGTTTGATCAAGGGGTGCAGGTAATACAAATCCAATCCATCTCAGTACCTTTTTACCCAAAACCTGGGCTTGACTATAGTCTAAAATACTCTCACCCCCAGAATTTGGTCCATATACGCCATCCTGTGTTCATACAGTGTTACTGCATTTAACCTATATGCTCCTTTTAGGATATAACAAGAAGGATAATCAGTAGATGGTCCGAGGATACATTCCATTCACTACAATGTTTTTGTGGATGATAATAAATTATTAGTTGCCAACAATAATTTCCCAGTTACATCAGTATATTTCAGAGATGAGTTTTCAGTCGATCTGCCTGTCAAGTCCAGTGTGGTGGATTTGTTAAATCAAGCTTAAATCCACAGTCATTGTGAAGATAGATAAATGTCTCTCTGTACGGAGCTCACACACAAAAAT
This sequence comes from Nannobrachium achirus, assembly GCF_963921795.1. Taxonomy (NCBI): domain Eukaryota; kingdom Metazoa; phylum Chordata; class Actinopteri; order Myctophiformes; family Myctophidae; genus Nannobrachium; species Nannobrachium achirus. The sequence goes on along the minus strand of NC_137819.1, from coordinate 41,509,831 downwards.
ACTGTGTCAATTTATATATATCGTTGCTGTCGGAAAGAAACCTCTTATCTCCATATTTTAAAGTTGTCTTCTTTCGTAAATTAAAGCCATACTTGTTCACACTACAGCGTCACACAAAAAGCATCAAAAGTAGCAGATCCACAAGCTTGAAATGCAGCAGAAGAAGCAATGCAGTTTGAGCTTGTAGATACGATAGTTTTGCTATTTTTGAATTTGAATCCTGAACAGTAACAGTTTTGGACATATGAGGTTTTCACCCGACAGAGACGACATGTATCTCAGAGAGTTGAATTAACCACTTGAACTCCCAGCATCCATATTCTGGGGGGGACATTCACCCAAAAAAGCAGATCTACAAGCTCACTGTACACTGGGAAAAAGCGGTTCAAGTACAGTTGTAGCTCAGGTCAAGAATAGAGGGGTTTAAGTGGTTAATCTGTTCCCTGAGCACCCACCCATGCTGTCTCCACACACATCCTCACACCACCCTCTCACAGGGCCCGAGGGTGGCACCTCAGACTTTCAGTAGTACAATGCAAAATAATTGCTCTAGTGCAAGTCTAACCAGATTACTGACAACAGAACACAATCATTTTACATGATAAAAATAGAAAAAGAAAACATAATATACAATATTCTTGAACAAGGCCAGTTGATTGATAAACCTCAGAAGACACAATATAAAATCAAATATATAAAAGAAACAATGCACAAACGAAACTATTCCTTAATCATTGATTAATGTGAGCGAATTAAAAAGCCAATATACAGTTCTCTCACTGTGTGCTTCACGTATCAACTACCAAGGCAATAAACACTGAGGTCAGTCACTTGAGAAACCATGTTGTACCTCAACGTGACCACAAGGGCGCAGTCTAAGACAGGGTAATATAGCAAGCTTGGCTTGATGGTAATGTTCTTTCTTTCTGTGGAGTGTCATTTAAGCATGTAAACCTAAAACATGGTAGTGTTTCTATTATGAAATCATAAATAGGACGCCTCTACATGCACACATGTCCACGCGCACACACAAACGCACGAATGTGCGCACGCGCACGCACACACACACACACACACACACACACACACACACACACACACACACACACACACACACACACACACACACACACACACACACGCATGCACACACGGGCACAAACTGAAAACTATACTTCAAAAAAAATTGTAGGAACCACTTCTGTTGATGAATGACGCCGTCACAAGCCGAAAATAGACGATTGACAAGCGACGAACAACACTATCGGTACAACAAAGTATAAATCAGGCTTCAAGCTCCTCCCCATCAGATCCAGTATAGGGACATCATGTGACATTGTAGTTTCTCCAACACATTCTGTAGAATTCAAAAATACTGGCCACAGTCACACAACAACACGGTCAACGAGAGGTTGGTCAACCACTTAACAAACACCTAACAATCCATAGCAGCTTCAGTCTGGTTGACCATTCGTACCACATGATATCAGTCTGTCCAGGAAGAGGCGGTGGTTTGAGCGGGGAAAGGTGTTCACCGTCAAAGTTAGCCAAGGTTCGCTCCAAAATGACCCTAGATGTATTGCCTTTTGAACCGGGACTCCCTCCCTCCTCGACTTGACCCCCAGGGGCGTCACAAGGGGGGGGGGGGGGGAGTGGGACTGAGTTACTAGGGCCCAATGTGGAGGGGCCTTAATTATTTTATACTTTAGCTATTGAAAAATAGCAGATATTCAAGCTCACAGCGCGGCACCGAGTCCCGCGCTGCAAGTTTGTGGATCTGCTATTTTAGAAAAGTCGTGAAAATGTGTGCAAATCTTTGAATATATGTATTTTTTAACTCATATTTTGCTTCTGGGGGGTCCCTGGAACTAAATATTTTGAGATGGGGGTCCGTAGCCAAATACATATCATTTTGGGGGTCCTTGACATGAAAAGGTTTGAGCACCACTGACATATAGAAACATAGGTTTTTCAAAAAAACCTTGGAAGGATTTAGAAGACTTGCACAAATGTTCACGATTTTTCAAAAATAGCAGATCTACAAGCTCGCAGCGCGGCACTCGGTGCCACGCTGTGAGCTTGTATATCTGCTATCTTTGAATAGTTAAAGTACCCAGGGCCCAGAATTTGGTGCGACACCCCTGCTTATTAGCACTGCCAGGAGGCTCCCAGGGGCATCTTGGGAACCTGGATGTGCATCTCCACCGGATGGTCGAGAGGGCGGTCCCGCCTGTAGGTCACCGTCTTCTCGTTGGACGTGGGGATGTACGCCAGGTCCTGTAAGGTGCGACAGACACGGACAATAAGTAAAATTGTCAAATACAGACGCACGGCACGCACACAAGCAGAGAAAAGCCATCAGATGTCCCTCACTATAGTACGTATAAGCCCTTGCTGCTCCATTGACTAGCAGCTCTTTTGTTTCCTTTTTCAATATTGATAAGGTGGGCATAATAAGCTTTGGCTTCAGCCCGTGCCTTTTCGGGCAAAATATATTTTATTGACTATATTCTGTATGTTTAAAGGGATAGTTCACGCCCCAAATGACTTTTTTTTTTACGAGATAGCCAATTTTAGAAGTTTTTTTTCTAACTAAATTGACAATAAAACCAACTTAAGAAGAAGGAAAAGAAATTGTACATTTAGTTTTTTCAACTGTTGTCACAGTTGTGTCATTGTGTTGGTGTGGCCTATACTAGTAAGACACCTCAGGGTGACTTGCGACCTCAGGGTGACATGCGACCTCGCCCTAAAGGGCGAGGTCGCGCCAATTCTTGGCCATCTGGCCAGTGATGTATATGGGACCAGTTACTCATATATGGAGACCCCTTCATGATAGTTATGTTATGTAATCCAGTACCTGGCTTAAAGTCCTGTTCGCAATTTGTTGTGAGGGGAGTTTCTCACCTGAACTGAGTCAGTGTGTCCCTAGACATGAAAAATCACAGAGGTGCTCGTCCGCCATAGTGGCACGAATGGCGCAATGGCTGAATCAAATATGGCTGCCATTGGCTATGATGAAAATCCAACCTTTCTGTTTCTGGGTGTATATTCACATGTAATACCTCCATTTGGACTAATTGGGGTATGGGGAATTCATTTCTGATATTGTTTTGACCATTTTGGGTGATTTGGACCTTGAAAGTTCATGGTCAAGGTCATTTTGCTATTCCGAAGACCATAGCCATAACTTGACCATTGTTAGGAGTAAAAACAGGTGCAATAGGTCTAAATCAACTAATTCTGACACGTATAATTCATTTCTGATATTCTTTGACCATTAAGGATCATCTTGTCTTTGAAATATCTATGTCAATGCCATTTTTCAAAAACGATTTTGTTCATTACTTGCACTTTTATAGTATTTGTTCATAATAGTTTGTTTTGTTTATAACAAAAGACTTACTAGTGAGAAATACAACAAGTAAACATCCCCATTTAACTTTAAAGGGGGATTTTAAATACAAATTCTGGGTGTCTGAAGAGAACAAACAGCTCTCCAGCTGTGTGTTTGGAATATGATGTCCAATCAAGCCTTTGTCGGGCAACAGTGGCTCAGTAGGTAGAACGTCTGCCTTGGAATCTGAAGGTTCCAGGGTCGATTCCCGGCTCTTCCTTGTTATGTGTCGAAGTGTCCTTGAGCAAGACACTGAATCACTAACTGCTCCCGATGAGCAGGTTGGAACCTTGCATGGTGTGTGAATGTATGTGTGAATATGTATGTTAATGGGTGAATGTGAAATACATTGTGAAGCGCTTTGGAGAAAAGCGCTATATACTGTCAATGCAGTCCATTTACCATTGTCATCTCTGTTGTCTCTGATGATGAAATAGGTGGCTGGTGGAGTAGAGATCCCAGACATTTGGATAGGATTGAGGAGGCTGACACATGGTGCATGTACTAACTCTATTATAACTAAGCCTATCTCTAACCCTAACCTTCACTAAGCTAATGGTTGGAATAGTGGGATATACTACACCCCATATTTACAAGCACTGGGGATGAAGGAGATCTGGCAGCAGTATGGCACTGGTGAGAATCGGCACATGCTTCTACTTCATCAAGCAGTCTCTCATCTTGGAACACCATTAGCTAAGACAGTGATCAAGGCACATATGCCTTGGAGACTGAAGATGACTGCATGGGCCAGGTGAGGATTACACATGCAGTTATGGTTTCTGACGAGTACAATATCTAACCAAATTTGACAGAACAAGACTCAGCATTGGTAGCAGAGAAGTACAACAGCTAAGACCAACAAGGCACCTTTCTAGTGCATTTCTTGCCACCTGCTTGTAACAGCCAAGGAACCTGAGGAAAGACTAGAACGTAGAACCAATGGAACATGGATCAGGGCATGACATTAAGGCTTGCCCTGTTCATTAAAAATGTACTTGAACAAGTGGATCTTGGTTTAATTTTTTTCTGTGACGCTCCTAGCAGCTTTGTGCTGTATATATGCAGACTATGGACTGTCCATACTATGGAGTGGAGGGTGGAGGGAGCAAGGGGGGTCATTAGCAGTCCTTTTGTTATTCATTCTATTTCAATGTCTGACTAGACACTTTTTTTTTATCCGGACAAGTGACTTTTGTGCTAAGGATAAGTGCCTCAAAAAGTCAATGTCAAACCCTGATGGATGGAAGGAACACTTCGACTTTAGTATACTCCTGCCATGTCTGAAACGTGACACTCAATGATATGGCTGCCTTGCTGGTGGAGTTCTGTGCATCATATTTTGTGATGGAACAATGGCAAATCCATCCTGTAAAAACACATCACACTAACTAACATGCACACAATCACAATATGCTGCACTTTGAGGGAAATGGTTAGTTCATTTTGTGTGTGATTTTATTTGTCACTTTTATTCTTAAATAGTCTTATTTGCTCATTTAAAATCCCCCTTTAAAGTTAAATGGGGATGTTTACTTGTTGTATTTCTCACTAGAAAGTCTTTTGTTATAAACAAAACAAACTATTATGAACAAATACAATAAAAGTGCTAGTAAAGAATACAATTGCTTTCCAAAAATGGTATTGACATTGATATTTCAAAGACAAGATGTTCCTTAATGGTCAAAACAATATCAGAAATGAATTATACATGTCAGAATTTGTTGATTTAGACCTATTGCACCTGTTTTTACTCCTAACAATGGCCAAGTTATGGCCATGGTCTTCGGAATAGCAAAATGACCTTGACCATGACCTTTCAAGGTCCAAATCACCCAAAAATGGTCAAAACAATATCAGAAATGAATTCCCCATACCCCAATTAGTCCAAATGGAGGTATTACATGTGAATATACACCCAGAAACAGAAAAGTTGGATTTTCATCATAGCCAATGGCAGCCATATTTGATTCAGCCATTGCGCCATTCGTGCCACTATGGCGGACGAGCACCTCTGTGATTATTCATGTCTAGGGACCCACTGACTCAGTTCAGGTGAGAAACTCCCCTCACACCAAATTGCGAACAGGTCTACAGGCCAGGTACTGTATTAATGTCAAAACATGCCCATATATGGACATTACCAAATATGGGCATTCCCATATATGTCCTTAATATTGATAACATAATATCCTTAATAATGTCCTTAATATTGACAATATAGGAATCTCCATATATGGGCATAAAACGTACGTTAATTAGTAATGCCAAGCAGGGCATTGGTGAGTTAGGGCCTTGGTTTGTTGCCTGTGGATCTCCATATATGGGCATAAGGGGGTACCCTAACATTCTCATTTTCGGCCTGGGATTTATGACATCAGAAATCTCCATGTATGGGCATAAAAGGTTTTTTCTTTTTCTGGGAATGACCATATATGGACTTTTATACCCTGAGAAATCTTGTAGCTTGTCTGACTGTCACGTGACATCACTGTGACTCACTTCCTGTACTGACAATACGGACAGTCAGACAAGCGGCAAGGTTTTTCAGGGTATAATGCGACCTTCGGTCGCAACAACCCATTAAAACCGGGAAATGTGCCATTTTAGATTTTTGCGCCGGGTATATTAAAAAACAGCAGATATACAAGCGAGCTTGAACATCCTATTTTCCCTCTTTTTAAGTTTGTTTCCAAACGTCAGCACCTCAACAAATCCTTGGGTGCGTTACTGTTCCTGTTAACGTAATAATAACTCACTTCTGTAACTTTGAATACTTGCATACTTTATGTTTGAATTAATGTACTTTTTTATTAATAAACAGAACAATAGAATCTAATATAATAAGACATTCTTTTTGCATGCGATAATGAAACCCCAAGCACAGTTTTGTACTTGTTTGAACTTAACCATTTATCATAGCACTTTAAACTCACTCCCTTTTCAAACCGTAACTCATATTTGTCTGCACGGGCTTTGTTGAGTGTTTCCAACAGCGCGTTGACTCCAATGCCAAGTGTTTCACTGTAAAGCACTGGTGCTATAAGGTGAGCTTACACAGTGAAAGACTTGGAAAACGTTATGTCAACGGAAGTTTTTCCATCGTCTCCAAGGAGCTCTGCGTACTTTGCAGTGACCTCGCAGGCTTTCGGTCGTTAAGGACAAAGTGATTAACTTGGGAGCTGGGAGGAAATGTTAAACCCAGCTGAAAAACGCTCATGGCAGGCTCTCTGTCTCTGATGCCGTTGTTTGAATGCTGTCCAGTGAATGTGCTCTGCTTGGAACTGAACTCTTGCTAACAGTGTATGGGAATACATCCCTCCTGCCAAGTGACGCGAAGCATCACTCTAGGATGTTTTCATTCATGCTGTACTACAACATTTACGAGGTCACTTGGTTTCATTGTTATCTCATTGGTGCTGACTACTGGAAACACACTTTAAGTTTAAAAGGGGGAGAAGAAGTGTTGCACACTCTGAGCCCATATTAAGTTCTTTTTAAATGTATGGATGTTTGGGGCTGCTGGCAATATCCTTAAACCTACCTACCTAGGAAGCTTCCCTGTAAATGAGACTGTCATTTTTCATTTTCTCCCTGGTTTAGACATAGCCAATTTCCCCTTTAAGTGTCCTGTGGCCCCTGTTACCGCCAGCCTCCTCTGTTGGCCTGGGAAGGGAATAGACTACCATGTGCCAAGAGTCACTCTATAGTCGCTTCATTTCAACTGACAGTGCAGGAACTTCATTTACCAGGAGAGCATAACATCTTCCCATGTTACCAACCAGAACCAACCACTAGGTGTCACTGTATTGCAGAGATATGGACCTGGCAGGCTTCCCTCCTGTAAACCACTGCCTGTTGTGTTCAGCGCCCAGCCCAGCAATTCCAACTGCACAACCTCCCAAATGACCATAACACTTATATTGACCTAACTAGAGACAAGAGCCTGAGGCAAACAGAGCAGTATTGGAATATGGCAGAGGCAGTGCCCCTTATTAACCCATAGATTTAAAAAAATGCCTTCTAAATCCTGGCCTAACGTTTCTGAAAAAAACGTAAAGAAACGTAAAACAAATATATATATATCATTGCTTTCGGCAGAAACGTCATATCTCCAAGTTTTAACTTTTTGTGTTTTTTTTCTTTTCTTTGTAAATGAACACCCTACTTGACATTGACAGTTTTGGACATGGTTTCCACCCGACAGAGACGACATATATATCTTTTCAACTAAAATGACACAGTGGCGTTCCCGACTTGAAAGGTATAAGAACGTATAGACCTAAACGTGTCCAGTCAAAAAAGGATGCGCATGTGTGTGTGTGTGTGTGTGTGTGTGTGTGTGTGTGTGTGTGTGTGTGTGTGTGTGTGTGCGTGCTTGGCGCTCGCACCTTGCCAGTGTTGTGGTAGCCTCCTCCGTCGTCTGTGGTGCCCCCCGGTGGCTGCAGTCCTCTCCTCTGCAGCAGCAGTCTGGTGACGGCCACCACCACCAGCCCGCACAGCAGCGTCAACGCACACACACACAGGAAGGTCCCCACCACACCACCATGACTCACACACTCTGTGGAGACACACACACACACACACACACACACACACACACACACACACACACACACACACACACACACACACACACACACACACACACACACACACACACACACAACCACCGATGATGAGTGTGCATGTTCCTTCACACACACAAAACATGTTCACGTAGGGTTTGACTTTGAGGTTCAAATGGGGTACTTGTTTTGCTGTTGCTTGTTGGGTTTGCGGCGAGGGGAATTTGAACCTGCGCTCTGGAAAATACATCGTACTATAAAGTTCAAGTTGTGGATGTGTGGGCGGATTATGTGGCAAACCGGTGTTAAGCAACACTGCTTCAGTGTACGACGTAGGTGGTGAACATGTAGCCTACTAGGGTAGTGGTTCTCAAACCTTTTCATGTGAAAAAACAAAACAAAACAAATTAATATGTATTTGGTTGCAGGACCCCCATCAGAAAATATTTGGTGCCAGGGACCCCCATACGATGTTGTTAAAATGTTTCATAAATATTCAAAATGTTTCTACCGTATTTTGAATAGCCAATGTGTAGGGTTAAAGTGATTACATATATATTTTGATGATATACTGATAGACAGGGGATATCTTCAAAAATAGTGTCAAATCCTGGAATAAATTCCTTACCAAGGAAGTTTCCCTAGGAGAATCCGTTACAGCTGCTGAATGCTGTGGTCCCATTAATTTAACTATACAGGATAAAACACACCAAAATAAATAGGCATTAAGTAGATTCTGAATACATTGCAAGCATTTGTTTTGCACGAAAAACATTCCTTGGGCTAAAAACGGACCCACAAAACTATGGTTTAGTGATGAGTCATCACTTTTCACAGTTTTATGGGAGCCGCATTTACCCCAAGGAATGTTTTTTGTGCAAAACAAATGCTTACAATGGATTCAGAATCATGAAAAAACCCTAGTATGACCTCTCACAAGCATATTTATTTTGGTGTGTTTTATCCTGTATAGTAAAGTTAATGGGACCACAGCTTTCAGCAGCTGTAACGGATTCTCCTAGGGAAACTGAATTTCAGTCTTTGTGAGATGGGTTACTAGACACCTTTACAAACACATTGGTGAAGATTGTTTTTGGTAAGGAATTTATTACAGGACTTTTTAAGATATCCCCTGACTATGACATTTCTTCTGGGACTGCATCAGCCGAGAATGCGGGAGTAGACCCCTGGGAGATCGATTGCTGAGGTGGAGCACCACACCTACCATCAGCTCCTAGCCTCCTACTTTCCACACCCAAGCATTGTGCTATTAGCCTACCACGCTGAATTGGCAGTGCCCAGGATCAAACCCATGACCTTGTGGTCCAAAGGCGAGAGCGCTAGCGGCTGAGCTACCTGGTCCTGGAGGCTCAGTTCTCTAGGTGGTGAACAGAGTGCTCACTGCTAGGGGTCGGGGTCATTGTGTGCAGAATGATTGGCTCATCTCTCTCTGACACAAAGAACCCAAAGTTCTGCTCTGACATTTCCTAGCTGTGGTTACCATGGCGACCTGGCTCCTGCTGCACTCTGGGAGGAGTGGGCGTGCACGGGAAGAGAGTGTCCCGCTGGGCACGTGTGTGTGCGTGTGTGTGTGTGTGTGTGTGTGTGTGTGTGTGTGTGTGTGTGTGTGTGTGTGTGTGTGTGCGTGTGTGTGGAGTGGAGTGGGGGGGTAGAAAAGGAGTTTAGGGGAAACGGGGGGGACAGGGGGGAGATACACAATGACCAGCGCTGTTCCAAAAAGATGACGGGAGGAGGAGACAAGCTGACACGCTCGAATGCGCTATGATGTGTGTGCGCGTGTGAGTGCGTGTGTGTGTATGTGTGTGTGTGGGCGTGTGGGTGTATTGGTGTACAGTGTGTATTAGTACAGTACGTGTGTGTCCGTTAGTGTGTAATAGAGTGCATTGGATGTGTGAGTGAGTGTATGTGTGTAATACTAGTCCCTGTCGGGTGGAAACCTCATATGTCCAAAACTGTACTGTTACTTGTTCTGTAACAGAACAAGATCGAAACTAAATGTGCCGCTGAGCTTGTAGATCTGCTACTTTTGATGCCTTTGTGTGACACTGTAGTGCCACACAGTGCTCAACTAAGGGGTCCTTGGCCTGAAAACGTTGAAGACCCCTGCTGTAGTGTGATAAATTAGGGCGTTAACTTACGATAAAACACAAAAAGTTATAATATGGAGATAAGAGGTTTCAGGCCTACAGCGACAACATGTGTAAGTGTGTGTGTGTGTGTGTGTGTGTGTGTGTGTGTGTGTGTGTGTGTGTGTGTGTGAACGCAGTGAAAGTGTTGTGGGAGCAGAGAGGAAATGTAAAACACAGATGTTAGAGTGACAGCGAGCGCTTCGCTTACACAAATACACCGGGGTGCTGGAGCACAGCAGCGGTAGCAGCGGAACTGACCTGGATTGAGTGTTTGTGCGTATGTGTGTGCGTGTGTGTGTGTGTGTGTGTGTGTGTGTGTGTGTGTGTGTGTGTGTGTGTGTGTGTGTGTGTGTGTGTGTGCGTTCGTGCGTGTGCGTGTATGTGAGTGTCAGAGCGGGTACCGGGGTGTTTGCTGATGTGGAGCTGGGTTCGACCGGACGCCAGGCTTGTGTGGAACCTGTAACGACAGCTGTCACCGGGACTCGTGTACACGCACTGGGCCCACAGCTCGCCCCTTAAACCTAGAGAGAGAGAGAGAGAGAGAGAGAGAGAGAGAGAGAGAGAGAGAGAGAGCGAGAGAGAGAGATGTGTGTGATCCAAAGCCCCAGTGAAAATCCAGAAGGGACTTTTGTAAACAAAACACTAGAAGAGAGAGTGGAGCGAATAGTGAAACTGTTTAACTCTTTAACCACTTGGGTTCTTTGCCAAGCGGTACAAGCCAAATATATTTCCTTCCTACTACATCAACTGAGGAAAAACATCTGTTGAATTACAGCCATGAACCCTATAGCTCACTACCTGTCGTATATGCAATGCATTGTGAGCTTATTGATCGGTCATTTTAGCCTAAGATTGGGTGTATAGAGCAACGTTTTCAGGCCAAGGACCCCTTAGTTGAGAGAGAGATGAAGCAGGGACTCGCACAACTTCTTCATAGATTCCATATCGTTTCATTGTGACAGCAAAATCATCAGTTTATTTTGGAATCATGTCAATTTGTGTTTTCAAATATTTAACCACTTGGAAGATTTGGAGGACAACCTGTATTAACTCTGAGGACCCCCTAGGGGTCAGACCTCTAGGGGGACCAGTTCAACAGAGTATATGGTTTAAAGAGGTTTAAAGACATGTAAAAACAATCACTACACTACACTACAGCGATCTTTATCTCTGTATAAAACGTCTAATGTAAGTGAACTGGGGTGCCACCGGCTGTGTATGGGGCATGTGAGACGGCGTACCTGACATGTCATCCACATAGCCCACCAACGGGACACACGTGTGATTGCAGTGTCCCCCCTCTTCCTGTGTGAGACCCTGTGACAGGTGGCAGTCCACGCACTTCCTGTGGGAGAGAGAGAGAGAGAGACACCCTGATACATTCCATAACAAGGCTCTCACACACAGAGAAAATCTAGAGAGATGCCCCCTCAGCCAACTGGTCCAGGAACTCTGCACACAAACACAAGCTGAGCAGCCAGACAGAAAACTCACGGGATTAAACAACATTATAAAACAGCAAAAAGAAAGCTAACTGACACATTGGAGAGAAGCAACCCAAAAGCAAAGCAAACTAGAATGCTATTTGGCCCTAAACAGAGAATACACAGTGGCAGAATACCTGAGCAAGGTGACTGACCCAAAACAAAGAAAATGGAGAGGGAGGAGGAAGAAAGAGATATGCTGCAAGCCTGGTCTTAAATGGAATTACTAGAACAGAAAGGTTGTGAGTTCCGACCCCATATTCCTTCTTTACAAAAGCTTTATTCATGACTTTTTAGTATGAAAATCTGCAGATCATGTGCGTGTGTGCGTCACATGCCTCAGCCCCATATTTGGACATACCGGTATTGTGTCAGTCCCATGTGGTCTATGACGTCAAACATCTATGATGTCAGACGTCAGTCATCTCCATATTTGGGAAAATATGGCCACATTTTGTCCAACTTAAACAACCAACTGCAACGCGAGTCACACTGAAAATGAATTCTGTCCTTTTATGCCCATATTATGGAGATCCCTGATGTCATCAATATTAAACCCATATATCTGGGAATCTCCATATATGGATATATTGTTTCAGCGCAGCCTCACTCTTAGGGCGTCTTACTGGTTACTATAGTTACAAAAGAACATTCACATACGGTACATAGATTAGCACATCCAGCATCTGTACTGTACTGCACATTATGTATTGCTGCTGCTATTGTTTTCAACCCCCACCTTTGCTGCACCACCTTATGTCTAACCTGATGTACGTACCTGCTACTATTCATGCTTACGTATCATTTGTACTGTATATCTTTGACTTTGACCTCTTTCCACCCTGTGCTTGCTCTTTCCTCTATCTCTATCCTTCCTCCCTCTTCAGAAAACTAAAAACGACAAAATAATGGAGCTTTACACCTGTAAACCCTGTAGCCCCTTTCTGGAACCCAGTACATGTTTTATGTATTTGGGCCGGCGGTATCCAGGGTCCCTCGATTCGAATGTCAATGCGTTCCCCCGTTCACGCCTGTTACCACTGTCTGGTCTAGAACAAATATAAACGTGATTGGCTAAGCAACAGTGCAGCTGGCCAATGACAAGATGGGGTGGGCGGATTACCAAGTTTCCGTGGGACCCTATACTGCAGTGCACTTATAAAATATAAATCTCTCAACACTTTGGAGACTTTATATTTGTTTGAGACCAGAGAGGGGTACTAAGCGTGACCGGGAGAATACTTTGACATTCAAGGTAGTTTCGTCCCCTCCAATAAAATAAAAGAAGAAAATAAAAAAGAGAACTTGAATTCATGAATATTTTTTTGTTTTTGTCGCACACCTGAGCCAATAATTTCATGACTGACAGCAGTTCCCTATGGAGACACAAAGGAGACTATTTGTGTCTCCATAGTAACTGCTGTCTGTCATTATATACAACAATTATAATTATAATCTTAGGAATGCGACAACAACTAAAAAAATATCCATGAATTCATGTCTCCATGGAGTAATCGATAGAAAATAAGGCATTTTGGGAGGTGAACTATCCCTTTAACTGGGTTCCGAAAGGGGCTATAGTCTATACTGTAGTAAACCATGTGACGTGACGACGAAGTTGATCCTAATACAAGTGGCTAATTAGTGATTGACAGGTACCAGTATGATTGGCAGGTGCTGTGGCAGAGGGGACATCTCTCGCAGAAGGTTCCAGAGAATCGGGGGTCGTCACACACACATCGGCCGCACGTGCACCGGCCTCGCCCGCTGCACAGCGGCCCGCCGCCGTCGCCAGGTCGGCAGGTCTCTGTGGAAACGGGGCAGCCGCAGCTCTCGCCTGTCCAGCCGGCGTCACACACGCATTCACCCGACACACACTCACCTCGTCCTGAGAGGGAGACGGAGACAAACATTAGATAGGTGTATGTAGCTGCCCCCAGCATGCGCACACACACACGCACGCATACACACACACGTCAGGGGTCATCGCCATTTTGGCCTGTGGTGGACATTTTTGTCAAAATTCAATTTTTGCCACAGACATACAAAATGAGTGGACTATAATATTACCAGAAACACATAAAGAGATAGCCCTGAATGACCATAACAGGTCTGTAACAAATACATTTGTACACTCCCAGAGTTAAGGGGGTCCTTGAAAATAAAATCTTTGATAAAAACTAGGACCCCTAATGTGCCTTGTAGAAAATCTGTGTCGTACATATTCTGAAGAAAACCTGGAGACTTGACGTTCAGTCTTTGGGTATTATGATCAAAATAAGAACATTACAATGTTGTGTAAAACTGAAAATCTAAACTTTTCCACCGTCAAGACCAAGTCTTTGCCAAAGACATATTTGTCTGTGTACGTACAGACGATGATGACCCCTGCCGTCCATCCATCCCCCCTCTCCTCACCTGCACACAGCAGTCCCCGTTGGTAGGTGCAGGAGAAGTCGTCCTTCTCGCAGTACTTCCCGTACACGGTGCCCAGCCGGCTGCGTTCGCACAGACACCTCCCGCACTGACACGCTCCACGGCCGCTGCACTCCAGCTCCGCCCCTTCGGCCCTACAGGCCCGTGCGTCCATGTCCTCCTCCCTGCCTGAGTCCATAGCGTCTCTATCTGGGTCTCTTCCCATCATGTCCTCCTGGTTGCTGCTGCACGGTGCTGGGGCGTCTCCTCCACAGCGCCCCGCCGTGGCCCCGCAGCGGCAGCCGCAGTGGGAGCGCACTCTGACCACGGTGGACTCGTTGTAGCCCACGGGACGGACCGTCAATGTCACGTCTTCGTCTTCAATGCCATCATCGTCTGGACAGGAGCGCAGGCCGACGGTGATATTGAAGTACACCTGCATGGTAAAAGGAAGACTGGTCAGTTCAGTCAGATAACTCACGAATAGAGGGTATGCGCGTGACATCATCATCATACCCGGAAGTTATGCAGGAACGCCTACTGGGTGGCAAAAACTGCTTTCTGGCCTTGACAGCCCATATATCCGAACAGAAAAGTCCTATCTGATTGCATTAAACAACATTACAACGTTAAACTCACTTTGCCACTCGATTTGACATCGACTTTATGCATGCGCATGCATACCGCTACCTCAATTGAGAACGTTTAGGCACTGCTATATTCCCTGCTCAGCACATATTTATACAAAATAAACCCTCCTTTCACAATTCATGTGCTTCAATGCAAGACAGAAAAAATACATAAAGATAAAACATAAAATGACTGCGATGCTATTTTAACAAATGTAACTGGGGACCCCCTGGAACCACCTCAAGGACCCCTGGGGGTCCTCAGCCCCCCACTTTGAGAACCACTGTTATATACTCTGCATATTACAGTATATCTATACGGTGGTAAGTGCAAATATGAATATCCCAGTTCAAACAGAGCTGGGTGCTGGAACAGGAAATTAAATTGGAATGGGGGGAGTACCCAGAGTCACATGACAATGATTTTCCTGAGTGAATGTTTGGTAATAATCAGTTCAGCTCGGCATGCTTTCTAACTCTGTCTCAGGCAGCAAACACTGTTGTGAGGAGTGGACCAAAGAAAGACCAGGACGGTCCTAGAAAGTCAGTGTATTTCTGCCAGTTTCTTGTCTGCCTAGAGGCTGTTTTTGAGTTATGGGTTAGATTAGGGATGCAGACAAAATGATGTGAGGTCGCTAGTAGTGTGTGCAGGCACGTGCACACATAGACATCAAAGGGGGCTTGAGCCCCTGCCCTTTTATCCGTCTGTAAAAAGTGCCCTCTCCAGACCATGAATGCAGTTTTCACTATGGTGAAAGAAATGCCATACCTTTCCATGCCATACCTGAATGTGTGTTTCAATCATTTAGTGTGGTATCAAGTACCGAAAATAGCCGACCTCCAAGCTCACAACGCGTTGCAGAAGGCCCTTTTAGAAATGTCAGCCCCTGCCTCTCTAACATTCTCTGCATGTCCCTGAGTGTGTGTGTGTGTGTGTGTGTGTGTGTGTGTGTGCGTGCGTGCGTGCGTGCGTGCGTGCGTACCGTCTGGTTGGGCTGTACTCCAGTACAGCTGTGCTTGGTGGCCGTGGAGCCGGCAGGACACAGAGGAGAGACAGACAGCCAGTACCTGCTGACCGCCCTGTCCTCTAGAGAGACAGACACCTTCACCTCAGACAGCAACCTCTGCCCACACACACACACACACACACACACACACACACACACACACACACACACACACGCACGCACGCACACACGCACAAACACAAAGACAGAGAGATAGAGAGAGAGATGACAAACCAAGATTTAAAGTATGTCAATAAATACAGTCTGCACTGATATAGGATCATGTATACAGTATGTGAGCAAAATAATTAGAGATTATTACGTTCTATCGGGAAGTCAATTTAAAGGAGCTATAGTAAATTTTTTCATTGTAGGGCAGACACTTTGTTTACATCCTAGTCTATAGACTAGAATGTAAACAAAGTGTCGGTCTGACAATGGCCGAAATGATTATTTTATCATTATTTTACGCTTGTTGTGGTCATTTTTGAATAGAAACACATATATGAAGCTTATTTTTTTATAAAATATTTTCGAAACATTATTTTTATTTTAGCATCCGTTTTTCAAGAAAAAGTTGACTATAGCTCCTTTAAAGACCAAATGTAAAGTGTAAGAGAGAGAGAGAGGGAGAGAGGGAGAGAGGAAGGAGGGAGGGATGGAGAGAGAGAGAGAGGCAGAGAGAGAGAGAGAGAGAGAGAGAGAGAGAGAGAGAGAGGCAGAGAAAGAGAACACAGATAAATGAAGGTTGTCACATGGGGCTCAGAAAGCGCTCATTGTCTTGGCTGTCTTTGTGATAAACACCGGGGCTTATGGGAAAAAGTAGGCAGGTCCAAAAATAGTGTCTTTGTATCCATCTGTGATTAGGACACACATGGTTCCCGTGGTGATCTGATAGCCGCTATAATGCCAGCCTCTGTTCTGCGTGCTACGCTTCAGCTGCATGCGTGTGCGTGTGTGTGTGTGTGTGTGTGCGCGTGTGTGTGTGTGTGTGTGTGTGTGTGTGTGTGTGTGTGTGTGTGATTGGACCGATCTGTGGATTCTGCATATTATTCTGCAGCCGCACAATGGAGTGCTGTGCCTGAGGGAAGATTATAGCCTAGAGCGCTGCCAACTTAACAACCCCCGCACACTCACACACACACACACACACACACACACACACACACACACACACACACACACACACACACACACACACACACACACACACACACACACGCACACACGCACTCGCACATACACACACCACACACACACACCGCTTTGCCTCTCTGTAGACTCCTGTTCTCGCCAGTGTGTTTTCGCTGTTTCATTAAGCCTTCAACGCCCCTAAACATCTCCCTTCATTCTCCTGCTAAGCAGCACAGACAGTCCAAACCTCCTCCTCCTCCAAACTGAACTTGAGCCCAACTTTTAGTCTTTGGCGTACGGCAGTATCGTGCCCCTGAAAATAGACCAGAGCTCCAAGCTGCACAATGCGTCGTGGACACTATAGCACAAGGGTCTTCAACGTTTTCAGGCCAGGGACCCCTTAGCTGAGAGAGAGAGATGAAGCAGGGACCCCCACTAAATATTGTATAAAATTGTGTTGCAGATTAAAAATGTTCATAGATTTCTTAGACAGCTTAGACTTGTTTGAAAGCACTGTCATCATGTTGGAGTAATGTGTATTTTCAGACATTTAACCACTTGAACCCTCCAATACTTAGTCGGCTCTTCTTTTCCCTCATCTATACACTACAGTAAAAGACAATACATGCTCCTTATGATGTTGGAAAAAACACCAGGGTTCGGACAAGCTTTTCCAAACTCTTATACCTGGCCTTCTACAGGGCGCCACCATTGCCTTTTATAAGGAATAAGGTGAATAGTTCCGAGTCAGGACAGCTGTGGATACATGAGAAAATAAAAAGTTCTGAGACCGGCCGTCATAAGTTCAGAAAGCTGTCAAATCGTAGTTCAGGTCGAAAGTGGCCCTCACATCTAAAGTTTGGGCTGCTACGCGGCCCTCAGACCCAGGCCCTCACATCTGTGTTGTCGAGCTCCATACAGTACATGGAGCTGACTGATTTGCGCCTGATGCCATGACGACACATTGGGGTTAGACAACGCACTACATTATTTGAGCGTTGCTGAAATGGGAACTGCTTATATGGTTATGTCCGAGTCATAGTGATGACGTATTGGCCATTGCAGACCCGTAAGGATCCACAACCAGTGAATTAATCACTGCACTAAAACTGACCCCGACATAAACTCAATTAAAACTCTTTCTATCTCTCTGCTGTCCACGGCCAGCGTGCCCTACAGTATTTGAAGAAGAGAGAATGAATGAAATGCAGAGGGAGGGAGGAAAGAGGGCAGCTAAAAATAAACAGAACAACCTCAATAAAAAGGAACGTGGGAGGGTCTACAGTCAGAACGGTAATGGAAAGGAATGCGTGGTATTCTGTTAGGTGCTGTGTGTGTGTGTGTGTGTGTGTGTGTGTGTGTGTGTGTGTGTGTGTGTGTGTGTGTGTGTGTGTGTGTGTGTGTGAGAGGGAGGGAGAGAGACAGACAGACAGAGAGAGAGAGAGAGTGTATAATTTATTTAGACTTGCCAATTATACTTCCGCCCCTTCTTTCTCCCAATTAAGTCGTTGAGTCAGGAAAACCCATGAACTGAATTAAAGTATTTTTTTATAATGAATATAAAATGAGCGATACATTTATTTGGTTTGGCGATGAACAGGATCTGCTTTTAGGTCGCTCTGAGGGAGCGCACACTAAAGTGATATGTTCCCAGCAAGAGTGGGTCATTCCCACCGGGCAAGATAAAGATAAAGATAAAAAAAATATCGTTCTCAGCTATTTAAACGAATTTAAAAAAAAATTCAAAATAGAAAAAAAGGCAAAGACGTTTAGGGATAAGGTGTAAGGCATGGAGGAAAATAGGGCCCGTTCATCTCCCCTACCGATAGAAGGCCTTCCAAATAAATACCCTCCCCAAGGGACATAAAAGTAGATCAAAACAACAGGTGGTAGCTGGGCTGGTGGAGGAGGGTGAGCAGCGATGATAAGCTATTTGAACCCCTAGTCTCACCCAAGCGTGTGTGTGTTAGAGATGGGACGATATGAACATTTCATGTTACGATTATTGTGACCAAAGAAATTGCGATTTACGATATTATCACGATAATCAAAATGTCCCCAAAATCCACTATTCTGGGCCGGAACATTTGCCAAAAAATCAAAAAATAGCCGTTCTACAAGCTCACAACGTGTCGCAACGGTAGAGTCGGTGGGGTGAAAAAAAGACTGTATCAAGTACGTTATTTCCAGGTCTGTTTTACCAATTAGGCCTAGAGT
Source organism: Nannobrachium achirus (assembly GCF_963921795.1). Taxonomy (NCBI): domain Eukaryota; kingdom Metazoa; phylum Chordata; class Actinopteri; order Myctophiformes; family Myctophidae; genus Nannobrachium; species Nannobrachium achirus. Next base: position 41,490,830 of record NC_137819.1, on the reverse strand, counting down.
GGTACCAGATATGCAGCTCGAGGATAATTTCACGATAAATTTCAATCTCCACAATGCGATTATTGTGAGTGTTCTTTATTTCGCGATAAACGATAACAATTATCGTCCCATCCCTAGTGTGTATGTGTGTGTGTGTGTGTGTGTGTGTGTGTGTGTGTGTGTGTGTGTGTGTGTGTGTGTGTGTGTGTGTGTGTGTGTGTGTGTGTGTACCTTGTATGCGTCCACCACCAGTTCGATGAGGTTGGGTGCCTGGAAGAGGCCCAGTTTGCCCAGATAGGAACCTGGGAGGAAGTCCACCAAGCCCTGCATTGGGAGGACACAAAGCAAAGGCTTTGTCAGTGAAACCACTAGCGGAAAAGGTGCTTAGATATACAGTCGTTGTCAGTGGGTCCATTTGGTTCCATGTGCACGCTCTCTGAGAGTTACAGATCCGTAAAGGCCCATTTTGGTTCTTATCCTAACTATCAATAGTTTAGCTGGGGACCCCCTTAAGGTCCCCTGGGGGTCCCTGGACTGGGGAGGGGGGTATTAATTGCTTGTGTCTTTATTGCTTCTTTGATGTAGAATTGATTATACATTTTTAATTATTAATATAGTTTTTCAATTCATGGACTACAGTAGGTCATTTAAGGAAGAAAAAAAACATGCAAAATATGCAATACGGATACAAGGTTTCTTCCCAACAGCAACGATTTGTAGGCTCAATTGTTTGAGCGCGAAATGAGAGCACATGCGCCTGGGTGTGTTTGTTTGTATTAGTGTGTGTGCATGTCTGTGCATGTGTGCGTGCGTGTCTGAAAGAATGTCTTAGATATTTGATACTTGGGGTATTTGATTATGTGTGTGTGTGTCTGTGTGTGTGTGTGTGTGTGTGTGTGTGTGTGTGTGTGTGTGTGTGTGTGTGTGTGTGTGTGTGTGTGTGTGTGTGTGTGTCTCCCCCTTGCACCATAAGTTTGTTTATTTGCACTAAGTGTGTATGCGTGTGTGTGTGTGCGTGCGTGCATGCTTGCGTGTGTATGTGCACGTGTGTGTGTGTGTGTGTGTGTGTGGGTGATTACCTCATACCACTGATACTGTTGGTTCTCCACAGCGAAGACAGAGTAAATGTGATTTTCCAATAGCTTGTCAGCCAGCTGGCCCATACTGGGGTGGTCCTGACACACACACACACACACACACACACACACACACACACACACACACACACACACACACACACACACACACACACACACACACACACACACACACACACACACACACACACACACACACGTTATGGGAGGGTGAGTAAGAGACACACAGAGCGAGAGAATATGTCATTCTCCCACAATGTGAATACAAACTCTGCTCTAGGCCAGGGGTTCCCACACCTTTCAGCTGGACGTACATTTAACTGGTGTCTCCCCATAACTCAAACTTATATAAATGGCATTATGAAGCCCTATTTAAAAAGTAGTGACAATAGACACAACACGTCGCAAAGAAGTGAACCTGTAGATTTGCTATTCTTCTGCCTATACATACAGTACATCAGGTCCTAGAATGAGCGAATAGGGGGAAGGGGATCGACGTCACGTGATTCCCTTGTTTGAACTAGCAAAAACTCGGATGTGTGTCTCAAAGAATGTGATTATTGGCAGAATCATGGAAAGTTTATAATATTTGGTGGTAATATTTACCTGAACTACAACACTTCAACATACCGGTATGTTGCACTATGACGAAAAAAAAAACATACAATGTAACACTGGGTGCGTTCGGAAATGCGCACTCAACGCACTGGTGTGCCATGTTGTCGTTCGTTTATTCGGTGCACCTGGTACGTTGTTGTTCGGAAATCCAGTGTGCTGCGCAACGGGTGTGCTGAGTGCGTGCACTGAATGACTCTACTCAGAAGATGGGGTTTGGCGGTGTGGTGCGTCAGTGCGGTGTTTTGATTGGTTGGTTTTCACGGCGGTGTCTCGCGCTTCTCACCTGGAACAATGGCATAGGAAATGATAACAAAATTCACCATTTGGGCTTTATTGTTACACACTCATCAATGTGTAAACTAACAGCAGGCAGGCCAATGTTATGAATTAAATTACCTATCAATAGCAACGTTACGTTAGCAACTGCTGCTTTTAAGAACGTTTTCCGATTGAAAAAGCATACAGCTGCCTCTTAACTGGTCATTCGTAAATAAGCCACACTGAATGCACTCTGCACTCACTACAGTGAGCACACACCCGGTGCACATTTCCGAACGCACCCATTGTGCACGTTCCGTAATGAAATTCGCAATACAAAATGGTGGAAGCTATGTTGTTTGACCCGGCGAAAGAATGACCGGTTCGGCCAAGCCTGAAATACCTGTATGTGTGTTTCAAAGAATTTTCAGAAAAGAGATATAGTATATAGTAACAATAGACCCCTGGGGGACCCCGGCAGTCAACTAAAGTATAAAGGGTTTAATTAAATGGTTATAACGTTAACCATGTTATCTTTCTCTCTCATGAAACATGGGCATATTATGTAACACTGAGATAGTGAGTTGGTTTACTCCAACGGCACTGAAGTGATGCAAACTCATTTTAACACTGATTTAAACACCGGGTGATGCTAGCGGCGGGCTGGCGGGCGATGCTATCAGCTAAATCCTTATACTGCTTCACAGCAGACATCAGCATACAGGCTTTCACTTTGACACAGTGTGACAAAACTCTGCAGGAAAGCGTGACCAAGGCTGATTGTCAAAATGATCGCCACGGTTGTCCGCCGACCTCTGTTTATGGAGAATGAGGGCTTCACGAAGCTATACGTTTACGTCAGTGGTTCTCAAATCTTTTGAGTGACAGCCGCTGATTTTCACGTCCTTTGGCTCAAGTCACCCCTGCAAAGAACTTTTTACAGTAATCCACGGCACCCCCCTGAATCACATTGTTACATTCATGTCACATTCCGCTTCGTAAATATAAAACACAGTAGTCACAAGGAAAACGTGAGAGAATATCCCTTTCCATTGGGACAGATTGAAAAGAACTTTATACTTAACTTTTAACCCCAGCATCCATATTCTGAGGGGACATTCACCAAAAATAGCAGATCTACAAGCTCACAACGTGTCATGCATGTTGTGATGCGGTGTGGGCTTGTAGATCTGCTATTTTTGCTGAAGAGACTTTGGTATAGATCGAAAAAGAACGCAGTGTAACTCTAACTGATAAATAAAGTCACAGTTTACATAAAGTTTACATAGCTAACACTTAGTTGACGAGACTCTACCAGGGGGTCTATACTTGCCTGGTCCATTCCTTTTTCCCTCCATACCAAATCTCCACGCCAAACATATAGCCAAACTACAAGCTCACAATGCACGTTAGTGCATTGTGAGCGGCTATTTTTTTGCCAAACGTTTGCCCCGGCATAGGGCCGCCAGGGTTCATGAATTTAAATCTGCACTATGTAACTACTCCAGATTTGGACCCACAAGTGCTGAAATGTTTTACCATGGAGCTAATAGAGCCTGCCTGCTTGCTCTGGGGATACGTTTAATCTTGACCATCAGGTCAAAATTCGTCTCACATCCTGTGTCTAGACGAGACATGACATTTGACACGAGACATGACCTTTGACATGATCTAAATGGCTCATTAGAAAAGCAGGGAGACAAAACAACCACTCCAATTGTGTAAGTTATATTGCATTAACATATTCTACCACACAGATGTACTAGTAGTTATATTGCATTAACATACTCTAGCTAGCATACAGATTGGACAAAATTAAAATGTATTTATTAAAAAAGTGACATAGTGCCGCTTTAAGGTAGTGAATAACCCCACTAATTCTTGCCTCTGTTTTTGTTAAACACTCGTGGTAGCAAAGCTACCAGACATCAGCAGTCAGTTCAATGAGGGAAAGAGACACACACACACCCAGTTAGGAGAACCACACTAACAGAATCCATATATGGCCAAGACAGATGGCCAAGACAGAGAGCGCGACGAGGTCGCTTTTCGCCCTTAGGCGTCGTACTGGTACTTTTACTTAAAGAGGTGGTGCCATAGTTGTGTTCTTTTTCTGGTTTTCATGTGTCTATGAGGTTGACAGTACTTCATTAGACCCTGGTGTGGTTGTTGCAATTATGTATTCCCTTTGTATTTGGGATGTCTACCTGGAGGCTGACACCTTGTGGGTCAAAAGTGCCGATCCAAAAACAGTGATTAAATGACATCATATAATCATCCCCTCCCCTTTTACCGTTCACCCAACACTATGGGTGTGGCTAACTTCAGCTGGGTCACCACCCACCTGAACAACCAGGCATACTTAATGAACTGGTGGGTGTGGCTAACTTCAGCTGGGTCACCACCCACCATGACAACCAGGCATACTTAATGAACTGGTGGGTTGGCCACATAAAAACCTAATTTTAACACTTTCTGTACACTTCTGTCCCCCTCCTAGTATCTATCTATAAATGCGAGAAGTCTCTGCGTGTGTGTTTGTAATCCGCGTATCTCGAGAACCGTTCGTCCCACCGGCTTCAGATTCGGCACGCGCGCTCCCCGCCGCGGCACGGAGTGCAGTGCCGGGCCTCGACCCGACCCGACGCGCGGTTTTCCCTAACCGGCGCGAAACGTTCGGAATCTCCTTATGCGGGGCTGATTGTTGACATCAGGCTGTTCCGGAGGAAATCGGCGCAAAATCGGTCATTGTGACATCACTGCAGTGCCGGGCGCAAGCGCTGACTCATTGTGACATCACTGCAGTGCCGGGCCTTGCCTCGAACCGACAGATATCTCCGTATATGGGCATAAGACTGAGAACTCCATATATGGGCAGATACAGAGATCTCCATACAGTATATGGGCATATATAGACAGATATCTCCGTATATAGGCATAAAAGGGACACAGACTGATACAGAGATCTCCATATATGGGCATATGGGCAGATACAGGGGCGGAAATCGGTGCAAGCGCTGACTCATTGTGAGATTTGTGACATCACCTCATAAAAGGCTCTGACATCACGTACGCCACATGAGTCAACAAAAAATCTCTGTGAGTGTGTATGTATGTAATCCGCATATCTCGAGAACCGTTCGTCCCACCGGCACGCGCGTTCTCCATATATGGGAATAAAATGAATGCCTGTATGCGGAGCTGATGTCTGACATCAGAGTTTTCCGCAACCGGTACTGTGTGTCCAGAGATCTTCATATATGGGCATAAGTGGACAAAGGCAAACAGATGGTCAAAACGGGTCCTATGACAACAGGTATATTGGGGTTTGCATTAAAGGGTGGGGCATTCATGGGGTTTGCATTAAAGGGTGGGGCATTCATTCCCTATTTCAAATTCGGCACACGCGTTCCCCACCACAGCAGGTAGTGCAGTGCTCGGCCTCGACCCGACCCGATACACGATTTTCTGTAACCAGCACGAAAGGTTCGGATTCTGATGTCTGACATCAGGATTTTCCGGAACTGACACTGTGTCTGCATAGATCTCCATATATGGGCATAAAATGGATGCAGACAGACAGATACAGATATCTCCATATATGGGCATAAATGGACACAGGCAAACAGATGGTCAAAGATCTCCATATATGGGCATAAAGTGGACGCAGACAGACAGATACAGATATCTCCATATATGGGCATAAATGGACACAGGCAAACAGATGGTCAAAACGGGTCCTATGACAACAGGTATAATGGGGTTTGCATTAAGTTTGTCTCCTCCTCCATCTGTTTGTCTGTGTCCCTTTATTCCCATTATGGAGATCTCTGTATCTGTCTGTGCCTCCGACTGTGTTGCAGACACAGTGCCGGTTCCCCCTTTAATGCAAACCCCAGGTTCGGATTCTGATGTCTGACATCAGCCTTTTCCGGAACTGGCACTGTGTCTGCATAGATCTCCATATATGGGCATAAAATGGATGC
>NC_137819.1:41474892-41479892 GCF_963921795.1 Nannobrachium achirus | reverse complement strand
GGTGCTCTCGGTAGAGTGTGTTACTGGGACAGAGAAAATGAAGTTGGTTTTCCCCATGATTTGTCTCTCTTAAAAAAGAAAATTCAGAGTCAAAATGTTGATGAAAATTGTATGGCTAGTGGCGATCCAATATTTAGTTCAGTTACCATGGGCACATGTATGTGAACATGCAAATTTGGACTAGCACAACTGTTACTGAATAGAAAACAATAGGCTACTTTTATTTTCAACATATTTACATAAAACTGGACTTTTGTAGTCAGTATTTTCTAATCAAAATGTTGTTGTCGATTAAAGGGGGTACTTGTTTTCAGCAATCAGGAAAAGGGGGTACTGAAGCCCAAAAAGTTTGAGAACCACTGAGGTAAACAATGTTTTAGAAGCTGTGTTCACGTTCACACTTCCATAATTCTGGTCTCCTAAAAAGGCGGCCACCTTCATCACACAGATACGGGAAGTATACCGGAGAAGGCATGTCTTCTCCACGCACGCACGCACGCACGCACGCACACACGCACACGCACACACGCACACACACACACCTGGCAGACGGCGGCCTGCAGCATGGCGTCCAGCCCTCCCTCAGGTGTGTCCATGTTCCCGGAGATGCGCTGGCGCTTGACGACCCGCGTGAACTCTGTGACGTTGTCCGTCAGGCTGAGGACGTGATGGAAGCCGTGGGCCGGACGACAGCGGATCTCATAGTCACTGCAGAGAGACAGGGAGGGGGGAGGAGAGAGAGAGACATGGAGGGGGGAGGAGAGAGACAGACAGACAAAATAAATAAAAAATATGTATGACCAAGACAAATCCTAATGTGAGATTTGTGAAACATTATGATAGGATCCCCCCCCCAATACTAGCGCTGATTCTTAAATAATTAACACAATATGTTAAATGATGATGTTTTAATAACACCTTTCCTGCTGTTCTACATACTGCCAACCAGGTGTAGGAATCACAGATTGAGGCTGAAATATCTGAGACTATTACGATTTGATGGAAGATGCTTCTGCAACATATTGCTGGTTTGACCACATCAAATGCTCTAATCTTCAGAGTAAAAACTGTCGGGGTCACATTATAGAGAGATTAGATAGGCTACTGCGCAACATGCTTCCACAGAAGACACACTGCTGGCTTCTATGGAATACAAATGACTGAAATCAGTCTGAGATCATTAATCCACACAGCAGGGAGGGGAGGAGAGGACAGACAGAGAGAGAATCTAATGCCTGATTTCCACGCATCGCTTCAACAAGCCAGACGCCTTATAAGCTTGTAGACTGGATGTTTTCATTGGGTATGTTAAGCATAACAAAGTTATGAGCAAAGGGACCCACAGATCTGTGACAGCACAACCCTGGGGTTGTCTTTACTAATCCGGTGTCTAGTGTCCCAGAGTGGTTTTGGCAGGCGGAGTGATTCATCAGTGGAGATCTGGCCCACCTGGATTTCCCTCTGTATAAGAGGTCTCACACACACACACTCTCTCTCTATATATCTCTCTCACGTAACCACAAGCAACTTAGATGCTACTGTATAATGCTATCTGGCATCTAAGTTGCAATACCAGCCCCTGACAGCCCATTCGTTGAAACCGAGAAGTCCTATCTGATCGTATTAAACAACATTAAACTCAACAAGATTGCAGCTGTATGGAAAGCCTTGGGTCGTCCTCTATCAGATATTGAATTGAATTGGCCATCAAGGTATTGCAACCATAGATTGCAACTTAGATGCCAGATAGCTTTATAGGATCTAAGTTGCTTCACTATTATGCAGCTTTCGTTTGGGTTATCTATGCTTTTCACACACACTATTGTGTATGTTACACTCATCCATGCACTGCATATTACACCATTGACTTGCATATTAAGTATTGTGTTCTGTTGCCTTCTGTTAGTTTGATAAAATCATTGGAAATTGGGAGCTTTCTACTTTGAAACAAACAGAGCCATTTCTCTCTCGGTCGTCCTCAGACGAGCTTCCATCGGAGTCTCCAATCTTTCCGGTTCTCCATACACCCGGCCAGCTCCGAAGAGCTTTCAGCTTCCGCATCCTTTTTTGCAAACTCAACAACTTAACAATGTCCCCCCATGACTCGTGGACGAGTCGGAGCCAGTTATCTCGAGGTGACTCAGCGGAAGTCCCCCCTCAACCACTCAAAAACAACGATGTGCTTTGATCTGAGTGACTCAGAATCGGTGTGCAATGAATGTGCTTATTTCAGAACATCTTACAGGATCTCAGCATAGCAATTCAACAGATTTCTTCAGACGGCGAAGGAAAAATGTGCAAGGGCCAGACATTGAGTAAAAAAAATTGAAAAGCTGTGGCGCCAATGGCCAAAAGTGGTCAAAGCGCATACCACGTATCATCTCTGTTGGGTGGAAACCTCATATGTCCAAAACTGTTACTTTTCCGCAAAAGTAGCAGATCTACAAGCTCCAAATGCGTTGCTTCGCTCTGCATTTTGAGCTTGTAAATCTGCTACTTTTGTGTGATGCTGTAGTATGATCAAGTAGGGCTTTAAAGTAAAAAAAAAGCTAACTCTTAAAATATGGAGATAAGAGGTTTATGCTCGACAGCAAAGATATAGGCTTTAAGGTGAGTTGCGGGTTTGATTAACTGAGCCTGAGGACCTTTGCTGAGTGTCACTCCACATCTCCCTCTCCCTGTTTCTTGTCATTCTCAACTGTACTATCCAATAAAGGCAGAAAAGGATGGAGGATCTAAAGCAGCTTCGTTTTCCTCCAGATGGTCTATGAAACACTTGAATAGCTGCCTTCGCTTATCTCTTCTGGCAGAGAGCCAAGTACGACAAAAATGTTTTTTTGCTGTTTACATTATGTAGAGCAGAGCAGTTCTCAGCTACTTTCACACTTGGAAAAAATATTCATATTAAATGCAACACAAATAGGCTATTCCTCAAATCAAGGTTCTTTGCCTGGTTATGACCCTGTCACAACCCTGTCACAACCCTGTCTCAACCCTGTCTCAACCGCAAATCACGTCACTTAACGTCACATCACATCACATCACATCACATCACATCACATCACATCACATCACATCACATCACATCTTCTCATTTCATTTTATCTTCTAATGTCATGTAATCTAATTTCATGTCATATATCATCTCATATGATCTCATCTCATCAAATGTCATGTCATGTCATAATCTATACTATAATTTTGCGAATGTCTGAGTGAGTGAGTGAGTGTCTGTATGTCTGTCTGTCACAGCGTTTCTCCTCGGTGGCTGGAGCAATTGATCTGAAATCGCATCACCATCAGCATATGAACACACCTGACATAACTGTGAAGCCCGTTTGTCACTTTCACAAATCGTATGCTGTATATTAGCATTTTTATGGTGTATCTATATCTATTTAGCCTACAGTACCTTTTGTGACCACACATGTTAAGGGAGGGGCGCTGTTCAGGCCATGCACAATCACACACAAACCCCCACACACACACACACACACACGGGGGGGGGGGGGGGGGTGTGCAGGCAGGCGGGCGGGCGGGCGGGGGGGGACGGGGGGGGGGGTGGGGGTTCTGGCCCTGTTACAGATGTTGTCCAAAAATCATGCAGATCGGTACACAGTATCTCTGTAGCCGTTAAATGGAACGGGTATTTCTTACATTGATGCTCCTACATATTAGCATGCAAGCACCAGTTAAAGTTACTTTCCATCCCTCATATACTGTGTGCACAGTGCACATCCCATAACCCACACACTGCACCTGAAATCGCATCACCATTAGCATATGAACACACCTGACATAACTGTGAAGCCCGTTTGTCACTTTCACAAATTGTATGCTGTATATTAGCATTTTTATGGTGTATCTACTATCTATTCTGCATCTAGCATGAGGCACATCTATTCTGCATCTAGCTTGAGGCAAAATGTTTAACCAGCTCTGTGTGTGTGTGTGTGTGTGTGTGTGTGTGTGTGTGTGTGTGTGTGTGTGTGTGTGCAGGCAGGCGGGTGTGTGTGCAGGCGGGTGGGCGGCCAGTGCACATCCCATAACCCACACACTGCACATCATTTTGGAGTTCATATCTTTGAACGGGTAAGGGCTAGTAATAATAATTCTCTTTATTGTCCCCTCAGGGATAATTCATCTTCAAAGTCTGTTCCAACCCAAAAACAGAACAACATAGCACCAAGACAATTCACGAAGTCTCCAAAAATACACAAAAAACCATCCTATCAGCTGTGTCAATAAATGAACCGGGGCGAATTGGGCGTCCGACACCAGCACCGAATGCAGCGCAACGTCGGCAATGGAGCACCCTTCCCTTCAGGGAACGTTCCCTGCGTTGACGCTGACGCTCGATGGTTGCAGTAGAACCCTGGCGTAATGCTGCAATGGCTGAAGGGACAAAACTCAAAGTTCTTCGTCCAGGTGGCATGAGTTCGAAGTGACGATGTAAGGGATGATCAGTGTCATTTGTTATTGTGTATTGCTAAATGTGTGATGGCTGTGGGTGTGGGAAGACCGATAATGCCATGCCATGCCATGCCATGCGGGTGTGAGTTACCTGCAGGGGTTGCTGAGCTTGGAGGGGTGAACGTTGATGTAGGGCGAGACGGGTTTGTCCACGAAGGAGCCGAAACCCAGACGCAGGTCTGACGAGTACTCTGTCATACGATGGGACAGAGCCACACCCACTGTCCTAAGCTGAGGAGAGGAGAGGAGAGGAGAGGAGAGGAGAGGAGAGGAGAGGAGAGGAGAGGAGAGGAGAGGAGAGGAGAGGAGAGGAGAGGAGAGGAGAGGAAAGGATTCATGGATTGGCAGCTTCGGGACTTGGATGCTTTTTTCTTGTAAGCCATCATTAAAGTCAAAGTGGCAGTGCCCTCTATACTAACTTCTAACTACTTATCCAAAGTGATTGACACCCACAGCCACAACACTAGAGGGAGCGACCACATTTATTTTTTATTTTTTTTATATGCTAAAGAGTTTAGGGATAAGGG
>NC_137819.1:41387392-41464892 GCF_963921795.1 Nannobrachium achirus | reverse complement strand
ACACAGTAAAATAATACGTCATCATTGAATTAAAGATGCAATCCATATCTTCATGTACTATACCCATGCCCCTAATGACCCACCTAATTCCAACACACTTTTCTAGTTTGGGATGGCTTGGGGTAGAAGACAGGGTTAAGCAAATATCACTGGGATTGGTATGTAAGAGTCAAACTACTTCTACAGAGTGAGTGACACCCACAGCCACAACACTAGAGGGAGCGACCATTATCTGATACCACCCAAATTTAGAACTAACGTGATAATTCTCATTCTACTCTGCCACCAAAACGTGGCATGCCCTGACATCATCCATCAGGGGACCAAAGGGGGAGGTAAATGTAATTTTCCTACTCTTTTGTACATATAGTGTTTGTATTTTGTTGACGACATTTGTGTACATTTCTTATGCTTATGTTGATGAATTGAATACACATGGACCACAATGGAAACAAGTCTCCAGGAGGTTTTTGTGTTATCCTTTTAGCTTCAATGTCTTATGTACCACGTGCTGTTTACATTTCTGACAAATAAAGTATTCAATCGGGGCGCTGGCTGGCCTACTGGTCCAGGTGCATACCACATAGGCTCTGATACCTGACAGCGTGTCGCGGGTTCGAGTCCTGATCCTGACGACCTCTCTCCCCATTTCCTGTCAGTCTACTGTCCTATCAATAAAGGCATAAAAGCCCCTCAAAAAACTAATCTTTAATAAAGTATTCAATCAATAAATCAATACTAGATACTCCAGCATTTCCCTCAACACCAACTCATCTCTTCACCGCAAATAGATCTCAGACAGGTCAACAATCTCACAAGGTTTCACATTTGTGACACAGGTTGTAAGATCAGATTTGCTGAATGTCACCCGGGGGGCCAGACTAGTGACGCCAGGGTTTAAACTAAGTGGTTAAAAACAAGCAGCTTTAAGTGGACCACTTGTATGGAGGTTACAAAGCGCTCTGATTTCATTTGTACACTCTCACAGTTAAATCACAGTGTAATGTTATGGCACTGGAGTGGATCTGATCAAGGCAGGATGACATTATAATGACATCACGGATTATTACATGATATGATTTTGATATGACAGATGATACGATAAGATGCTGCTCTGGTTGAATTGGCCTCATGTGGCCTCTGGTTCAGTCAGTGGTTTCTCAAAGTGGGGTCTGCGGACCCCCAGGGGTCCTTGAAGAAGGATCCCGCTGGGTCCTACCAGCCAAATCAGTTCAACCCCTTTAACCCTATTTTATTGCGACCACAGGTCGCAGGTTTACTATGAAAACCGGCACATCTTGTCCGCATATCTCTGTCTGTAGGTCACGCCTGACACTGTGGTTCGCCTGACACATGACTGTGACATCACAGGTGATATCACAGGTGTAAAAGTCCATATGGTATTCCCCAGAATCCCTTTTATGCCCATAAGATCCCTGATGTCATCAATATTAAGCCCATATCTAACATGACTTCATATGGGAATGCCCAATGAAGGAAGACAGCCCATATCTGTGTGGCTGGTTCAGACAGGGATCTCCATGTATGGGCATAAAAGGGATGTACCATGTACAGTACATGGATCTCCATATATGGGTACCAGGGGTCTCCATATGGGTAACTGGTCCGTCACTGGCCAGATGGCCAAGAATTGTCGCATATCGCCAAGGCTTCTTAAGCCCATACAATCTCACACCCTTTGCGCGATGTGACACGTTGCGAGCTTGTAGATGTGCTATTAAAAAAAAACACAATTTGAATACGTTTCTAATTTTTTGACACAAATGTTCTATTTTGGGGGGTCCCTGTCACAAAATATTTTCGATGGGGTCAAAATACTCGTAGCCTATAACCTCCAACTTTGGGGGTCTCAGAGAGACAGGAATGTTTGAGAACCACTGTTTCAGGGGTCCAATAAAGTGGAGCCAAATGGACCCTAGCTATAGGGTCCTAAATTGACCCATACAAGTCTGTAACGCTGACAGTGTACAAATTTGTACACTGTCAGAGTTAAGGGGAGACCTTGAAGTTTGAAAGGTTGAGAAACACTGAACTAGGGGTCTAAATAGCAAAAGATGTCGACAATCACACTCAATTAATATAGTAGTGTCCACTCACCCGGACTGGACGCTCCGGTGCGCACAGCCAATGCGGAGCAGCAGAGGAGGACGACACTCACTGTGACAGGGAGGAGGTGACCGTTGCGTAGCCAGGAAGTCATGTCCACACACACGCACACACACGCACCCACACACACACCGGACAGAGGCGAGGAGGGGAGGAGAGGAGAGGAGGACACCGTCCGGACCGTCACCAACCCAGCAGCCCCAGACAGGAGCTAGTGAAGCAGCAGCAGAGGTACCAGCAGTACCACCACCAGCACCACCGGCGACCACCACCACCACCACCACGGTGTGTCCAGCTGAACAATGAGCAGTGCCGGCGTCGAGGGACGCATGGCATCGTTCGCACGCGCACGGCACTGGACTGGTGGTTGCACGGGTTCCGTTCGTTCTTTCTTTCTTTCCTCGTGTTTCCCCCCTTTTCTTTTTCCTTTTTGAAGCAACAATAACAACAGTCCTCCTAATCCCTCCCGATTCGAGTCTCGAGGTATTTCACATCCCTGGGAATGGGATAAAACAGCTTATACCGGCCGCCGGCCCAGCTGGCGCGCGTTCGCGTCGCGCGCGCTCCCTACACCAATACTCTCCTCCGCTCCTGGTCCTGCTATACTATACTAATAATACCAATAGCACTGGAGGACGCTTGCGATGAGACAAAAGTGACCAAACAAAGCCATGCGCTGCTCTCTTCAGCTCCTCCATCTGTGATGATGATGATGTTATGTGATGACCGTCACCACCCAGACAGGTGTGTGATGCCGCCGCGCGACGCGGCTCCTCATCGTCCTGATCGTCGCCGGGACGTCGCGCGTGTTGCTTGCGTCTGCCGCGTGCGAATAACAACAACAGCCCGGCGTGGAGTCACAGACCTGTCCGCTATGACTCGGAGGAGGCGACATGCTGACTGGTGATGAACTACAGCGTGAGTGTGTGTTGTGTCTCTCACACACATAGAGGGAGAGACTAGATCACTGGAGTTGACAAAAGCAGCCGGTTTTTATCCGCTGAACGCCGGACTGGACTGACTCAGGCGAGGGGGCTGTCATAGCAACGACGCTGCTTCCCACACACCAACACACCACACACACACACACACACACACACACACACACACACACACACACACACACACACACACACACACACACGTCATATACTAGAGAGAGAGAGAAGGGGGGATGCTCTTGTTTATGTTAAGCCAGTCTCAAACTTTTTATTTTTATTTTTTCACTTCAAGGATCCCCAGTTTATTGATTTGATACGACTTTTATCTACATGGGACCCCCCCCCCCCATGTAGACCAGATACACTGTCAAAGTATTTTTTAAATATTACTTTATTTGTCAGAAATACAGCAAGAGGTACAGTCAAACATAAAGGGCTAAAAGGATAACATGTATTCAGTCCCTCTGTATTCAATTCATCAACATAGCATAGAAATATCACAATATAGGTATGTCATCATCAGTGTGTTAATTTAACTATGACTATGAGACTCTCATAATGAGAGTGTACAAATGTAAACCAAATGGACCCGGTAAGGGTCCATTTGAGTTACAGACCAAAGGTCTGTGTTGTTGTGGACTCCCTGGTGGACCCCCAGACCCAATGTTGAGTACCAGTAGTGCTGTTGTTTATATTAAGCTAACAAGCTTAGACCTCTTTACAGCGTTGAGGCGACTTGTGAACGCGCGCGCGCGCGTGTGTGTGTGTGTGTGTGTGTGTGTGTGTGTGTGGTGTGTGTGGTGTGGTGTGTGTGTGTGTGCGTGCGTGTGTGAGTGGACAGAAGCCAGGATTAGGGGGGGTGGTGGTATCAATAAAAAAAGAGTGCGCGTTTTGCAGCAGTTGAGGAGGAGGGCGTTTCACAAACTGGTGCTGAGGGGGGGCTTGTTTCGTTGGTGGGTTCTCTATTGTGAAGAGAGATTCCAATGACATGGAGTAACCTCGGCTTCACTGCCGGCTGCACTGCTGAACCGCCGCCAGCACTTCTTCAGAGCAACTCTACACTTCAGCCCCAGAGAGAGAGAGAGAGAGAGAGGAGAGAGAGAGAGAGAGAGAGAGACACACACAGGGGCGTCACAAGGGGGGGAAAGTGGGACTGAGTTACTAGGGCCCGAGGTGGAGGGGCCTGGTAATTATCTATACTTTAGCTATTGAAAAATAGCAGATCTACAAGCTCACAGCGCGGCACTATCTTGAAAATGTGTCATATATGTATTTTTTAAGTGAACATTTGTAACTCATTTTGCTTCTGGGGGGTCCTGAAACTAAATATTTTGAGATGGGGGTCCGTGGCCAAATATATATCATCTTAGGGGTCCTTCACATAAAAAAGTTTGAGCAGCACTGACATAGAAACATCGGTTTTTCAAAAAACCTTAGAACGATTTGAAAAAGACTTGCAAATGTTTAAGTTTTTTCAAAAATAGCAGATCTACAAGCTTGTATATCTGCTATTTTTCAATAGTTAAAACACAAAATGTGACTGAATTCTTGTACCAGGGCCCAGAATTTGGTGCGACACCCCTGCACACACAGAGAGACAGAGAGACAAGGAGCTCTGCGTGCAGGGGAACAAAGAACAGAACAGTCACCCATCCTTGGCGCTGGTGTGTCACAGGGCTGGGGGTGGAACTGGTATAGAATCCGCTGGGATTCACCAGTTGGATCCAATAAGAAGTTTATTATGTGGAAACAGGCCGTGTTTTGCTTGGCACGCAGCCTGAACGGTGTTCGCTAGTTAGGTTTGCCAGTAGTCAAACGCACACGCACGCACGCACGCACGCACTCACAGATGCAGAGTGTCCAAACAAATTCCTTATCTCCCATTCTTGGCCATCATCCTCTCAGGCATTTGGAGAAGAGCCAGCCACATGCATATCTCCATCCATTCATGCATGCATGCATTATTTCATTAATTCATTAATTCATTCATTCATTCATTCATACATACAGACAGACAGACAGACATACATTCATTCATTCATTCAAACAAACACACACACACACACACACACACACACACACACACACACACACACACATTCATTCATTCATGCATGCATGCATCCATTCATTCATTCATTCATTCATTCATTCACTTCACTCACTCAATCACACATTCATTCATTCATCCATTCATCCATTCATTCATTCACTCAATCACTCAATCACACATTCATTAATTCATTCATTCATTCATTCCCATATAATCTGTGAATCGGAGGACTTGGTGCAGAGCGCCAACACTTCCCTACAGCACATGCCCCCCTCCTTGTAGCAGTCACTCTCAATTATGGTAATGATGTGTGCACACACCACAGTGCTCTGCGTGTGTGTGTGTGTGTGTGTGTGTGTGTGTGTGTGTGTGTGTGTGTGTGTGTGTGTGTGTGTGTGTGTGTGTGTGTGTGTATGTGTGTGTGTGTGTGTGTGTGTGTGTGTGTGTGTGTGTGTGTGTGTGTGTGTGGTCATACTACTTGTTTTTTTGTGTCCATCTGAAAAAGCCAGACTGGCTCTGGGCTCAGACCACTTTACCCAGGCCAGATCTCCTGCACCCAAAAAAATAATCTCTCAGTTGAACACATTTTAAATGTGTGAAACTTTTCCACCCATTTTATATGAGTAAATTTATATATGGGATATATGTAGTCCCAAGTCAAATCTACATTCAATGCAATGCATGTTGTTCAATTAGTCCAACTCATTTTCATTAACTTAAGCCAAGTTAATTATATGAACTTAATTAATTTACGTTTGTCCAACTCAAACAAATGTTAACGTAAATGTGTTGGTTCAACTCATTTTTATGGAATTAAGCTAAGTTAAATAAAATACTTTTACATTTACATAAGAAGAGTTCGGTTTCAGGTTTTCTTCTGGATGATTTGGTTCAAGTTTTACAATATCAACATACAGATGCATAATGGATATATGCAATAGCAGTGATTATTGAATAATCAGAACATTTAAGAGAAAACCAACGCAATAACCTCAAAGTTACCATGAGTTCTTCTCTTTTAGCCTAGCATGGGGAGGGAGCTCAAGCTTAAACTAGCAGCCTAGCAGTTAGGGTTAGGGTTAAGGCTCAAATACTGACAAATCAAATTCTGACATATGACAGTCATCTTGCCAAGGCAGACACATTGATATGATACATTTAGCATTTTTAGCTCCCGAAAGCTTAAACATTTCCCTGAAAACCTAGAAAAATGCTGTTCCCAGCATGCTTTGCATAACATGTGACCAACTTATTTGACCAATCAAGGGAAAGGGCTGGAGTCACTTCTCAGATCTGTAAAATGTACTTAATAAAATTGAGTTGGATTCAAACAATATTCTCAGAATGATTTCAGCCTTAAAAACTACTCAATAAAATTGGTGAGAGGCGTGGTTTATGGGACTCTGGGAGTTTTCATTGGAACTCATTTTCAATGTGTTTTTAAATTCCATTACTAAGATTTGAGTTACATGAATGTAATATAAATGCATAATGTTAAATGAATAGATTTTGTATAAGCACTATTAATTACATTTGAGTTGGAACAATTTAATAAAAATGCATATATTGTAAATGTATATATTTAAGGTAAGCACGATTAATATTTGTTCAGTTACATCAATTCAATACATTTGCATATATTATAATTAAATACATTTAAATAAAGCCAACATAATGTAAATGTATCACATCTGGCACTATTAATAATATTTGAGTTATATCAATTAAATGTATATGCTTATGCCTTGAAGTGAAGTAATTAAATAAAGCAAACATAATTTATATGTGTCACATTTATAGGGGGGTTGAATCAGTTTTTTGGTCTCCGGGTGAAGGCGTCAGGGACGCGGGGGTTATAGGGGGGGGGAGGGAGGGTGGGGTCCTGGAGGTTGGATGTCTGTAGAGGCAGAAGATGGATCTTTTATCCGCAGGGAGACTTGATAATGGACTTAAATGTAAACAAACGCCCAAAGTCTGTCAATACTGTTCAACATCAGTCGCCTCCCCACGCCCCCCCAATGACAGCTGTCAGCTGAACTTGATCCCAAGTCCACACACGCACGCACGCACGCACGCACACACACTCACACACACCGACTTTCTCTCGCTCTTTTTCACATGTTGTGTACAATGGAAACCATTCAGATATTCCCATATATTCAGTAGGTCATACAGTATATCTGTACATTTGTCAGAAGGCTGTTATTTGCATAGGTTTAACTCAATTAAGTCTTAAGTCTTACTGCAACAAATGGGGCATATTTACATTTACCTCCCAGGGCTCCTAGTGTAGCATTCCTCAGGTTTCTGAAGGAATGTCACCTGTGGTGTTACTTTGTGTACTGTAAACAAAAAGGCATCTGCTTGTAGGCTTCAGCATATCTCAAGATAGATATGAAAGTCTGAGGGTCTCTGATAGAACGACAGAAGGTGCCCCAGATCCACCTCTTTTCTACTTTGAAACAGTATTAGGGGTGGCATAGCTAAATGGTTAGGGAGCCCACCTGGGGAACCAGAGCCCCTGGTTGTCCCACGTTCGTTTCCAGGCCAGGGTAGCAATGTCGATGTGTGTCCCTGAGCAAGACCATTAACCCTTAATTGCTCACGAGCTCCTTGTGGGTAGCGAATCAGCTGGGTTGGGCTGAAAATACTGAATTTCCCCCTCGGGATACAGTAGGTTTTTATTATAAAAAGTAAGCTAAATTTAATGTATGGTGTGTCCTCCACCAGGAGCCGAAGGGCTGCTTGTACAATACAATAATCCTGGCTGGAACCTCTGATCGAACCATCTCTCTGTCTGCATCTCTCCTCTTTAACTTCTCCTCCAAGTAACAAAGAGAATGGTATAGTTAACCCAACTTCAAATTACTCCATGTCTGTTTTAGACTTTTTTTAGTCTGGAATATACTTCACACTCTCTCTCTATTCTCATACTGTACTTTCTTCACTGTATCCTTTTGTAATTTTCTCTTTCTTCTGTCCTCTCCCTCTCTAGTCTTTAGTCTTTTTTCTCTCTATCTCCATCCCTACTCCTTCCCCGAAATTCTACGTATGTCCCTGTCCTCTCTCTCTCTCTCTCTCTCTCTCTCTTTCTCTCTCTCTCTCTCTCTCTTGCTCTCTGTTTGTGTTAGCGGTCGGCTGGGCTTTCCATCACGCTGGTCTGGTCTCATCATTCTCTGACAACACACACACACACACACACACACATATGCACGCGCACGCGTGCATATGTGTGAGTGTGTGTTGCGCGCGCGCGCGGCTGTGCGCGCCGCACACACACACACACACACACACACACACACACACACACACACACACACCTGCTGCCCAGCCTCTCTTCCACAACCTTCCAGTAGCTGCTCTCCCACACACGCTGCCTCCACACAGATGTTCCAGAATCACCACCGCAGGCCTTCCCATGCCCTTTTGATCTGCCCCTCAATCCAAAAAAAAAAAAAAAAAAGTTTCATTATCATTACTTTTTTAATTAAAAAGAATAGAAAAAACATTTTAAATTATAGACGGTATTAAAAAAAGGCTACAGCATTATCTTATCTTTAACCACATTAATCATTACATTAATAATGTAATTCAGTCAGACGAGGCTGTCCTGACTCAGCGGAACCGCGAGTCACCTGCACTGACCCCATTTTACAGCAAGCTGTCAGTGCAGGTCACCTTCCAACTGCTCTCTCTCCCCTCCCCCATGCATTTGATGCTTTATTTAATTCAGAGAGGTCAGGACAGACAGAGGAGAGAGCAGAGGATACCAAGGGCAGAGAGAGGGGAGAGGGAGACACCTGTGAGACGAGACAAAGGTGTCAGATTGGAACCACAGCAGGTGTCCAGCCGGGTGTCAGATTCAGTCCTCGCGCTCACTAGGAACATACGGTCTGTGTGCCCTCACTGGTTGAGACACCCACCCACCAGGAGCCCATATTATATTCTCTGTGCCACAAAACAGGTGGTTTCTGAGTGAATGTGTGAGAGGGAGAGAGAGAGAGAGAGAGCGTGTGTGTGTGTGTGTGTGTGTGTGTGTGTGTGTGTGTGTGTGTGTGTGTGTGTGTGCGTGTGTGTGTGCGTGTGCGTGTGCGTGTGTGTGTGTGTGCGCGTGTGTGTGCATAATGGCATATGCCCATGTTCGTATGTGTACTGTACGTATGTCTTTACATTTTCGCTTGGGTGTGTAGACTGTGCAGTGTGCACATCTGTGAATTTCATCATCAGTCATTTATTCACACACACACGCGTGCGCGCGCACACACACATGCACACGTTATTATGGATCCCATCGCAGTTCTAGACAAACCCCGCTGTGATTGGCCAGAATTCACACACAGTGATTGACAGTTTGAATTTTTGCAACTATGCCTAGACCTTAACCCTAACCCTAACCTCATTAAAACTATGCTTGCCAGGGAGACAATAAAGACACAGGTGAGGTGGCTCTATCACATAATGTTGGTTGAATTCATAATCACGCCACACACACACACACGCACGCACGCACGCACGCACGCACGCACGCACGCACGCACACACACACACACACACACACACACACACACACACACACACACACACACACACACACAGCCAAATTCCCCACTTTTACATGTGTAGGTCTGTTATTTGGTGAATTCCCCTGATCAGAACATACCAGCTCCTCACACCTACACAGATGCCTCTCTCTCTCAATAGCCCCCATTGTTCCACAGATGCTTCATATCGTTACTCATAAGTCAACCGGGGTTAGAATTCTGAATGGATCTCCCTTTTCCAAAGGCTCCAAAACAAGAACGTTCTGACACAGAAAGTTGAAATGAAATTGCTCACTTTCATTATTCAGACAGACAACAGACAGACAAACACAAATATCCAGACAGACAGACGTTATGGAAGTCTAAGAATAGCAATATAAAACATTTTTAGTTCTCTGTCTCTGTCTACACGCGTCAGTTCCTGTTTTGTGTGTGCGTCTTCTGTGTGTAGAAACGACGTAATAAAGCGTGTCTGTGGAAACCAAAAAGAAGAAATCCCTTACAAGATATTTTAATCAGACCGACCGTCCACACTTTGAATTTGAGGTCAGTTTGGTTACATTTGTAGAATTTAAAAAAAGTTAAAGCGACACTATTTAATGAATACAATTAAATGTAGTCTTATCTGTATGTTCTTATACAATTGGGGTGGTTGTATTTTGTCCCCTTGCTCTATTGAGACATTTAGATTGTGACAAAGCTCATGTCTCATCTATAGACACAGGATCTGACAAGAACTTTGACCTGAAAGTCAAGATTCAATTCATCCCCTGAGCAAGCAGGCAGGCTTTACCAGCTCAGTGGCAAAAATGTCAGCACTTGTGCAGGAAACTGGGTTGAAATCCAGGGTAGAAGAGAAAAGTTACAGGATTTTTAGTTTGCTATATTGCTCATGCTATATCAAGCTTTAATTGTGGAAGAAAAAAGAGTTGACCTTCAGCACAGGTCATTTTCAGCACAGGTCATTATTTTGTCATGAGTATAACATGTATGTTTGTACCTGTGCCTACTAACTGGTCACGTGGTCAACCAAGGGTATTTCGGGTCACATTTATGTGACAAATGGACCTAAATAAATGGGTCCAAATGGACCGACCAGTTTGCATTAATTTGGGTACATTTGTAGACTTTCAGTGTCAAATGTTACAGTATAACTGTATAAATATACTGTATATAGTCGTTAAACTGTTATAATTAAAATCAGATGTCTTCATAATTGTGACGCAGACTGGAGGGCGGGGTTAGTTTGGGCACAAACGGTTGCAATATCAAAAAGTTTCCCAGACTGTAAAAATGTCAACCAATAACAAACATTGCATGGCTATGTGGTCAACCATCGCAAACTTACCCTGTGATGCACTGGGCGATGAAATATTCTGACAAGGTCACAGACAGAGCACACCTTCAGAGGCCTGACAGTACTGCGTTATTTGATATGCTACTTTTTGACTTCAAGGTCAGTGCATAAGAGAACCACTTCTTTAAGAAACAGTAGGCATACTCTCCAGTACTTTTCCATCCCCACTGTATTTTTCCAGCAATACACATAGAATACACGCCTAGAATGCCTACAGGACAAACAGGAAATAACAGAAAGGTGGAAAAAATACAATGATCTTTTAAATATTTGCATTTAGATCGTGCGCTGTGAACCAGCTGGGCATTCGGAAGGCGCAAACAAGACAAAATATGTCTCCTGCGGTTCCGTGGCAGGGATGAAGAAAACTTCCGTCTGGTGCCCCTGGACATGACCAAGGAAACCCCGTGGTCTATACAAGGTCAGTGCTGTACACTAACTATTCAATTAGTGGCCATGCATGTGGTCACACACACACACACACACACACACACACACACACACACACACACACATACACACACACACACACACACACACACACACACACACACACACACACACACACACACACACACACACATACCGGTACGCACACACACAAAGACACACAGATGGATATGCTCATGAGGAGGATACACTCATGTAAACAGAGACACACCCATATACTGTCCTGTATGTCTCACACACATTAAATGATATGCACGCAAGCATATTCACACAAACACACGCACACACGCACACACACGCACACACACGCACACACACACACACACACACACACACACACACACACACACACACACACACACACACACACACACACACACACACACACATATAGGCCAAGGCCAAGCTCAACCACCACCATCCCAATTGTCAGCACATAACAGTACAGCCGAGACCGCAGTAAACCGGTGTAATTGTAGTTTTCACTGGACCACACTTCTGACTTCATTCACTTTCAGGAAGTGATTTGAAAACAAATCACCAGAATTACTCAATTCATACGTAAGCTGACTGGAGTGAAATTCAACAATGGTCACCAGCAACCCTGGACCACTGCTGTATCTGTTTGGATGAGGACAAGAACGCTCGCCTCAAAAACACGCTTGCCCTGGGTCAAATCCGGCGACCTCGGAACGGTCGCCACCAGGTATTCGTCACTGTCGTGCAGAAACCTCGTAGCTCCAAGTTTTTTCACCGAGTAAAGCCCTGCTTCATCATACAAAGCTGTCGCACAAAAGTAGTGAAAACAGCCGATCTACAAGCACACAACGCCTCGTGGTGCGAGGCGTTGTGTGCTTGTAGATCTGCTATTTTCACTAGTTTAGTTCATTATTAAAATGATAAATACAAAACGAACGGTCTTGGACATACAAGGTTTCCACCCGTCAACGGCGTATTACTAAGCGTAACCTCAGTAAAACTATGCCTAAGCCGAACCTTATTCCTAAACTTAACCTCAGTAAAATAAATCCAAGAAGAAAAACACCTGGGGGGTGAGTACGTACGTGGTCCGTGCAAAACAAATGGGGGTGAGTGTGTTTTGGGCAAGGGTTCCTGTTACCCTTTTCTGGATCTGACCTTAGTTGAGTGGTCAGATAGGCAACGTGCATTTTCAGAGCATGTTATGATCAATGGATCGACTGTGTTCTGGCTCAGATCAGTGGACCTACCTAACACAGCATACTTCAAGTTTCTATTAATCTGTATCACAATTATCTACATTTTCAAGGTTTAACTTGTTTTTACAAGTTTTTTTTACATTATCATTGTAATATGATAATATTGTTATATTATCCGTA
This sequence comes from Nannobrachium achirus, assembly GCF_963921795.1. Taxonomy (NCBI): domain Eukaryota; kingdom Metazoa; phylum Chordata; class Actinopteri; order Myctophiformes; family Myctophidae; genus Nannobrachium; species Nannobrachium achirus. The sequence continues at coordinate 41,452,065 of NC_137819.1, read as the reverse complement.
AAATCGTATTATCCTTGCGATCCACAGGTTTAGAATCACTGGTTTGGACGGACAGACAGACGGACAGATGGTTGACTGTATTCTTTGGCATGGAACTTTAAAGCGCTACATCCTTTCCAGAGAAGTGACTGTTGGCAGACGGGCACGCCGCCAACTGTTGACACGGCTGCTGCAGTGAGAACTCCATTTCATTACAAGCCATCGGTGATCAGCATTATAGTTTGAAACTGATAGAGCAATCTGTGATTAAAGCACAACGGCTGGCATGGTATCTCCCTGCGCTGTCCAACCTCAAAGAACCTTCGTTTGTTCCCAAAGTCCACGTGAGGACTACTGGGAATAGAAACTCACAAAAGCACGTTTGCGTGCAAGCGCGCACGCACACACACACACACACACACACATTTTGTCCTTGAGAGAAGAAAGTGAAAGTCTCACACAGTGGGGAGGTGGACCGTGGAATACAGAGAGATAGAGTGAGACAGAACACTTTGTTATCTATTCTCCTCCCCGGGGAGTCTTGGAGAGTCCCTGGGATTTTCATCCACTTCCTGGGTGCCCGCTGCCACCGCTGACGGGCTGTAATTCAAGGCTGGCAGAGCTGATGCCCTCTCTGGCCCTGTGCCAGTCTCACTATATGACAGAGACAGAGAGGGTGGCGGGCAGAGAAAGCGAGGGAAGGAGGGGGGGGAGAAGGAGATGCTAAAATGGGGGCAGAGTGAAGGAGAGAGAAAGAGAAAGAGTGGAGAGAGAGAAAGATAAGCAATGATCGGAAGCAGGGAGGGAGAAAGATGAAACGAAAGAGAGAGAGAAAGAGAATAATAAAGAAAGAGAGGGGAGACGGAGAGAGAGAGGGTTACTGGTGGAAGATGTTCTCAGATTTTTCACTTAAGTACATTTATCAATACTAATTTCAAGTATAGTCAAAATATTAAATACGGTAATAAGTGATTCATGTATTTTGTCTGATAATAATCTACAGTATATCTGCATTGTAACTAGTCATTAAAGCTGACAAATAATTGTAGTGGAGTAAAAAGTATTATTTGTGTCTGGGATATAGTGAAGTAGAACGATAACTTATTGGAAAATGTACATACTCAAGCAAAGTACAATACTTGAGTAAATCGTCTATGTCGATGATATCCATGAGTTGAATACCTAGGACTTGTACCTAGGAAGACCGTAAAAAGACTTATTTGGGATGTTCACTTTTAAGCAGGATGTTTAACTGTACTTGTACTGTTATACTACATTATTTTAATGTATCGACTATATTTGTTATGTTCTCCACTTTTGTCTAATAAAATACTCAATCAATCAATCAGTCAGTCGGATGTCAACCTCATTATGTCCAAAACTCATACTTTTCAGGATTCTAATTCAAAAGTAGCAGATCTACGAAATCTGCGGTAGTATGATCAAGTAGGGCAGGAGTCTTCAACAGGGGGTCCGGGAGCCCTAGGGGGTCCTTAGAGTTACTATGGGGGGCCGCCAAATCCTTGTGTGATAGGATAACTCTTTTAGAACTTTAGCCAAAAATAGCAGATCTACAAGCTCTCGCGAGGCGTTGAGCTTGTAGATCGGCTATTTTCGGCAAATAGGTTTGGTGTAGAGGTAAAAAAGAGCAGACCAAGTACATAGTGAAAGGTCAAGTTTACAAAATATGCAATTTAAGTGGTTAAATGTCTGAAAATACACATTAACATGAATCCAAAATAGACTGATGACAGTGCGTCAAACAAGTCTATGAATCTATCTATGAAGTCGATGAAAATCTCCATCACACATTCATACAGTATGTCCCTGCTTCATCTCCCTCTCAGCTAAGGGGTCCTTGGCCTGAAAACATTGAAGACCTCTGAAGTAGGGCGTTAACCTACAGGGGAAAAAAACCCACACAAAAATGTAAAATATGGAGATATGAGGTTTCTGTTCCACCTCTGGAGGTGCACTACAGTAGAGGAAATGACACGTTTGAACCACAGGGCAGGAGGGAGGAGGAACACTGTCACTGGATCCATGTGGTTCACCAGGGTTATACTTATCACACACACGCACGCACGCACGCACGGACGCACGCACGCACGCACGCACGCACACACACACACACACACACACACACACACACACACACACACACACACACACACCTTCATGACATGTACTATAATCAGAGCCACGCACATGAGAATATAGTCTCTGCAAAATACGGACATACGGTATGCTTTGACACACATGTTTGGTTGCATATGTATGTATTGTATTGCAAACACACACACACACACACACACACACACACACGCACACACACACACACACACACACACACACACACACACACACACACACACACACACACACACACACACACACACACACAGTACACATGAACACAAATAAATGCACAAGGATACGCATGCACGCACGCACGCACGCACGCACGCACGCACGCACACACACACACACACACACACACACACACACACACACACACACACACACACACACACACACACACACACACACACACACACACACACACACACACGCACACCACTGTACTTCATCTCCACCCAGGTTGGATTTCCCTGACACAACAGTGTGGTGTGTGTTGGCAGGTGAATAAGTTGTACTGTGGATGTAATCCAACCCTGTAGTCTAGGTCAGTCTGTGGCCCCTGTATACCCTGCCCGGATCATCACTGTACTGTACTGTACTGTACTGTACTGTACTGTACTGTACTGTACTGTACTGTACTGTACAAAGAAGTGGTGAAAATAGCTGATCTACAATCTCACAATGCGTGCGTTCTGGGTCTTAAGCTAAAAAGTTTGAGAACCACTGTCCTAAAAGATAATGTGAAAATATTCCAGTTAGTAAGTCCATTTCTACAAAGGTGTGTGTGTGTGTGACCTGCCGGAACTAGTTCCCCCTCGGTCAAGGGTCATCCATGGTCAAATCTGCACTAAAACCAACTAGGAACGTGGATAAATACATTTCCCAAACTTCCAGTTGCAGTCGTTCTGGATTCAAGTTCAGTTCAGGGGAGCCTGATGAAAAATACATTTGACGTCCATGGATATACGCCACAACCGCATTGTTTTCTTTGTGGCAAATACAAAAAAGATACTGCATTCTATTGTCAAAGATCTCACCGCAGTCATAATTTGGGCTACCTAAAACTACCGTATATAATCGACAAGAAAACAGCTGATGCACTCAAGACATTTCCATTATCAAACACCACAATGATCCCCTCAGATCGATGGTATATGTCCATTAATATTGTTGAATGTGAGGCTTAATGGAACGAATTTAGGAGAATCATCAAAGTGCGAAGGGGTATACAGCATATTGAAACATTTTGGGGAAAGCTTTCCAAGAAAATAGCAGATCAACAAGCTCAACAGCGCGTTGCGCTGCATCGTGTTGTGAGCTTGTTGATTGGCAATTTCATGCAAAAGCTTTCCCCTCAATAAATACACTAGTATAGAGCCCTGATGGACTCTGCTCAATCATATTGGGTTTTAGTGGTTATGAGCAGGGAACAATAATAAAAAGATCAGATTATAAATCCTGGTTGCCATGCACGTGCACACATAGACATCAAATGGGGGCTTGAGCCCCTGCCCATCTGTAAAAATGCCCTCTCCAGATCAGGAATGCAGTTTTTTTACTATGGTGAAAAAAATGCAAATGCCCTCTTTCCATGCCATACCTGAAGGCCGCATTCAAGAGAATTGCCTTGTCCAAACTCTCCTGAACTTGAATGCAGCATGTTATGTTGAGTTCGCACATGAGTTCTGAGAAAACCCCACCCACTCTGCTCAGAAGCCCTGACGTCATCGAGTTGAAGCGACGCTGATTCGCCGGACGGATTTCCAAGCGAGGAAAATGGCTTCAATGAGAGCACTCCCAGACCTGTATCGCCAAAACAAACATTTAAAGGGGTGTGGCTAGCGATTCAGGTCTGGAACCAGGCTAGTAGATCATCATTTTTTACCCCCTTTTTCTCACCAATCGTTATGCCGATTGTTTCCTCCACGCAGATATTTCTGTGTTGTCACTACTGTCGTATCCTACTGACTCACCTGTCTGTCAGTGAGTGAGGAGCCCCCACCAGGGGCCTTCGGCCTTCGTCCTACTCCTCCCGTCCAACACACTCCCGCCCAGCGTGTAGGATTATGTGCAACGACAATTATCACCCCGCCCGACTTCCCGTCCTCCACTGAACACGGGCCCATTGTGTTTGTGTAGACGCCCTAAAACGAGCCGGTTGGCCCACGGTGGATTCGAACTGCACAACCTCCGTGGTGGTGGCAGGGACTTGCAAATGGTTGGTGGTTCCTGGCACAAAATCCTTTCATATGGGGGTCCGCGGACAAATACATATTAATTAATATTGGGGTCTTTGCCCCCTCCTGACAGATCCAGTGGTTCTCAACCTTTTCAGGCTGCGACCCCCAGAGGGGTCCCCAGATGATGTAGCCAGTTCAAATATGATTATTTTGGAGGTCGCGGCCTGAAAAGGTTGAGAACCACTGGACTATAATCCAACAGATCAGCTCTTTTTCTGTGATCCACACTGAACGGGAGCAGAAAAGCCCCACAGATAAAAAAGGTATGAAGGAGGTTGGAGTGCTCTTAGCTAAAGGAAGGGTGTGTCACAGTTTGGCCCAACGTTGAACCGCTGTCTGTTCTGCTGATCGCTCACTCACTCACTCTCTCTCTCTGGGAACCGACGACTTTACTCAGCTATTACATCATCTCTTACAACTCTGTGTTTGCGCGTGTGTGTGTGTGCATACAGTATGTGGGTGTGTATGTGTGTGTGTGCTCCCACATGCCTCATCTGTGCAGTATGTCATTCAATAGCTTTACTCATCTGCAAGCTCTGCTTTTCAGTATCCCCCCATTTCCACCGGATCAGCAGCACTGGGCCTTTTACTGAATGTGTGTGTGTGTGTGTGTGTGTGTGTGTGTGTGTGTGTGTGCGTGTGTGCGTGCGTGCGTGCGTGTGTGTGCATATACAGCTGTGAGAAATGCAGGACCATTGTGGTCCTGTGCATTCAATTCACCAACATACTGTAGAATAAAAAACATAATACATGTCATCAACAAATACAAAACACAAAGGAGATCGATTCGATATATCTATCTATCTATCCATCTATCTCTACCTCTACCTCTCTCTCTCTCTCTCTCTCTCTAATACACACACACACACACACACACACACACACACACACACACACACACACACACACACACACACACACACACACACACACACACACACACACACACACACACACACAGAACTGACCTTGGTCAATAATTCCTTGGGGATTCAGGGAGTTTCCTCACAGGGTTGAGTGTACTGCTTTGGTTAGAGCTGAGCACACAAACACACACGCACTCTCTCTCTCTCTCTCTCTCTCTCTCTCTCTCTCTCTCTCTCTCTCTCTCTCTCTCTCCCCCCCCCCCCCTCTCTCTCTCTCTCTGGACCCCTTCGGGTGGACACAAACACACAACAAAGTTTATTACCAAATGCACTCTTTGATCTTGACAGAAAACGTGGGTGGATTAATAACCTTGTAGCTTCAAAGGTTCCTGTCCAGTGTACTGTCCAGTGTCCACCCATGCAAGTACCCCCCACCCACTCCAAAAAGAAAAATGTTTCATAAACACACTGTATTTGTCAAATTCATTTCCGGGGACAAAAACATTCTTTCAAACATATTGTTTTTGGCCTGTTCTTTGTATGTATGCCTGTATTTGTATGTATGCCTGTATTTGTATGCACGTCTGTATATTCGGAGGTACAATTACAGGGAAATATAGAGCCTAAAGAAGCCTTCTGTCTTTCAGAAAGAAAGACACCACATTCTGACAGTTAATTAAAAGATCAGCACAAAATTCCAAATTGAAAACACATTTTTTCATTGATTCAATTATTTCTTAATTTATTCACTTTGGATCAAATGTATCCAAAGCAAATAAGTGAGAGAATGCCTGAAGAGTCATCATATTGCACTTTAAACTGGAGACATTCAGTTCTCACTGTGTGAGATCGCCCTCTTGTGACGAAAACTGACGAATACAACCCAATTCAGAACAGTAACAACAGATGTCCCTGATTACTGCTTTGTAATTTTGCAGACTTACATTGTACTTAGGCTATACTCTATAAGTATAGCTTATTACCTCTACAGTTATATCATGACATGGGCTTATCTGTCGGGTGGAACCTCATATGTCCTAAGCAGTTTTTGAATTTTTCAGGATTCAAATACAAAAACAGCAAAGGTAGCAGATCTACAAGCTCAAAACATGTGACATTTTGAGCTTGTGGATCTGTTACTTTTTATGTAGGCCTACCTTTGATGTAGTATGATCAAGTTAAGCAGGGAATTAATCTATCTATAAATGCGAGAAGTCTCTGCGTGTCTGTCTGTCTGTCTGTAATCCGCGTATCTCGAGAACCGTTCGGCACGCGCGTTCCCCGCTGCGGCGCGGAGTGCAGTGCCGGGCCTCGACCCGACCCGACGCGCGGTTTTCCCTAACCGGCGCGAAATGTTCGGAATCTCCTTATGCCGGGCTGATTGTTGACATCAGGGTGTTCCGGAGGAAATCGGCGCAAGCGCTGACTCATTGTGACATCACTTCATAAAAGGCTCTGACATCACGTACGCCACATGAGTCAATGGGCATAAATGGACACAGGCAAACAGATGGTCAAAACAGGTCCTATGACAACAGGTATAATGGGGTTTGCATTAAAGGGGGAACCGGCACTGTGTCTGCAACACAATCGGAGGCACAGACAGATACAGAGATCTCCATAATGGGCATAAAGGGACACAGACAAACATATACAGAGATCTCCATATGGGCATAAAATGAATGCAGACAGACAGATACAGATATCTCCATAAATGGACACAGGCAAACAGATGGTCAATACGGGTCCTACAGAGATCTCCATATATGGGCATAAAATGGACACAGACAGACAGATAACTCCATATATGGGCATAAATGGAGTCTGGACACAGGCAAACAGATAGTCAAAACGGGTCCTACAGAGATCTCCGTATATGGGCATAAAATGGACGTAGACAGACAGATATCTCCATATATGGGCATAAATGGACACACGCAAACAGATGGTCAAAACGGGTCCTATGACAACAGGTATAATGGGGTTTGCATTAAAGGGCGGGGCATTCATTCCCTATTTACATTGTTCCCGAGTTGGCCAGGGTGCCGACTAGACGCTCGGCCGCCCATCTCCATACATGGGCATAAAATGGACGTGGACAGACAGATATCTCCATATATGGGCATAAATGGACACACGCAAACAGATGGTCAAAACAGATCCTATGACAACAGGTATAATGGGGGTTGCATTAAAGGGCAGGGCATTCATTCCCTATTTACACTAGACGCTCGGCCGCCCATCTCCATATATGGGCATAAAATGGACGTAGACAGACAGATATCTCCATATATGGGCATAAATGGACACACGCAAACAGATTGTCAAAACAGATCCTATGACAACAGGTATAATGGGGTTTACATTAAAGGGCGGGGCATTCATTCCCTATTTACATTGTTCCCGAGTTGGCCAGGGCGCCGACTAGACGCTCGGCCGCCCGAAGGTCGGCCGAGCTTCTAGTTTATACAATGAGAATAGGTTTGAATATGGAGATAGTTTCTGCACCTCAGCAACAATACCGGTATATGGTGGTTCAAGATGTCATGTTATGTAGCCCTTAAACTAAGCTTTATAGCGATGCAAAATGTTACATTTGTGTGTCCCTTTTCTTTTTCTATCCACAGTTTCACACTTTTGGGCTAATCCTGATTAAACTGCCAAATTCAACACATCTTAGCAGGAACAGTTGGGGACATCTGTCACAGATGTCACCAACAAGATATATCCCACAAGATATCCCACAGATGATCTGCGGGATATCTCAGTTTCAAGGAGCTTCCACAGATGGTTCTTCTTCGACTTTGAGTTCTAGTGGGGGCCACAGTTGTAAAATTACTTGAAGCCGGGGGCTACCAGACAAAAAGGAAAAAAAGAAGAATGAAATAAATAAATAAAAGTTTAACTACTACTAGGACTACTTCACCCATTCAATATTTTATTTTATTTTATTTTATATATTTTAAGTGCAAGAATGATGGCTGATATTATAGCATGCTAACATTCCAGGTAGCCAATTCTGCTACAAGTTATACATAGAGAAATAAACAATCATTTATAAAGTAAACTTGAGGCATATATGCATATGTCTTAAAAATATACATTTTAATCAAAGTAAAAGATCACTTGAGTCAAATTGTTACTTGTGTTGTCTTGTGTTAAAACATAGTTAAGTATAAGTATTAAGAATCTAAAGTAAAAGTACAAGTATCTAGCTTTAATAGTGCAAAAAAAAAAACAGACAGAAACGGCTGAGTTTTGAGTGCAGTTCGTCCATGCCATCTCCCTCCTTTTGTATTCTGAGTTTTGGTCCATCACACCAAAGAAAGAATTCTCCATCACATCCATTAGTTTTTACACCGTAATGTGTTTCACCCAATCACTCAATGATGCACTAATCCCCAACTAATGGTTCATGAAACACATAAGATCCTCTCCTCTGCCCTTATCAGCCAGGTACTCAAATACAAACCAAAAACCATTCATTCATTTAAACATAGAAACACTTCAGAACCATGTCATCCTGCCCCCTCTGCTCTACTCACCAAGATGCTTCCGTGGCAGGAACCCATACACAGAAGAACACATTGAAATGCATACCTCCTATTGCGCACTAAAATGATCTGGCACAGATATTATCCTCTCAAACTTTAAAATGTATGAAGCAGTCAGTATATGGTCCTATATATAGTCGCCTACCTACCAACAGGCCTCGAGTTGAATATCACTATCTATGGCTTAAGATGCAAAGCAAAGCAGTAGGGATCTATGGCAGTATATACAAGTAAAGCATTGTTTGATATTATTTGCGATTTGAAGTTATCATAATGCCAGTCCAAGAGGTGTGCCAAATGACATAGGAAGGGTCCAAATCAATGAAGTTTTAAAAGTAAAAAATCTAAAAAACTACAAAACATAAAAAAGGCAACAAACTACAGAGTACTAGAAGACCAAAACAGAACAGGATGAAATACATAAGTAAACGTCCAAGAATTGAGTACACAAAGGACCCCAATGGAAACAAGCCATAGGCTTTCATGGAAAAATCCTTTTGGCAGACCTTGTATTGTACTGTAATGTACTCCCTTTACCTGTCTCTGCAAACCATTAATAAAGTATAATCAAACAATCAATCAATCAATCAATCAATCAATCAATCAATCAATCAATCAATCAATCAATCAAACATAACGTGGGAGCAGGTCAGTTGAAGTATTCCATGGCCTGACCATGCAGAGTTCTATAAGTGAGCACCATGGGACCTTGAACTGGAACCCTGACTCTTTTGTGTCCTCTTCTTTCTTCCTCCTCTCTCCATCATGTTTACAGTGATCTATGGGTCCTCTCTCTCTGCTGACTGCTAATTAAAATGAGCTTTGACATGCAACCAGGAGGACAAGAGGCACCTCCATTAGTCAGCATCTCACCTCCTTCTAATGAGCTTCCCACCTCCCATCAGCAAACAACAAGCACACAGCATGTTTCAAGGTCTCCTCTCCACTACAGATTCAGACCGATATACTGTATCGGTTTGGACTTTTTTTTAATTATTGGACATTTCTACCCCCGTGAAGTTGGCACCCCATATGATGAAAACATGAATAAGAATTGTGTCATTCTTTAGTGCTGGATTCACTGTAAAAAATAAAAAGTTGGGAAAACTCAAAATTTTAAGGCAACAAACTTCAGAAAACCTTTGAGTTTAGGGCAACTTAAAATTTTAAGTTAAGCAAAAATTATAAAAGCTGAGGCAACTTAAAATGTTAAGATACACCAACTAAACCAATTTAAGCAAAACTTAAAGTTTTATGTTTGATTGTCTAACTTAAAAGTTTTCTGAAGTTTGTTGCCTTAAAATTTTGAGTTTTCTCAACTTTTATTTGTTACAGTGTTTGCGCTGAATTGTGCCGTACATTTTATAATTTGTGCTGGCATCATTTTGATATATTTTAAGTTATAGGTTTGCTGAGCCTTGCACGCCACTTGTTTTGGCTAAAAAAACTCATTCTTTAGTGCTGGATGTGCTTATTTATTCCATTGAAAGCACAATTGATGATATATATATATATTAAAGGTGTCAAAATTATCGCGTTAACGGCGGTAAATTAAATTGTTTTATTAATTGCGTTAAAATATTTAACGCAATTAATCCAAAAGCAGAATGACCGGTGGTGGAACACTGTCTTACTGTAGCCTATAGCGCTGCCACTGCTCCTCCTCCACCCCCCCTCCCCTTTCTACACACGAGCATGTCTTGTCAGTCAGTCTGACTCTGCAGCAGCGAGGGAGAGACGGAGGAGAGCTCAGAGCTGCGGTTTCAAAGTGAAACAGGATTTAGAGCATTCACTGGAATAATACCTGATCATCATACAATACATCTAAAAAATATATAGTCTAGCCTACTTCTACCTCTGTTCCTAAAATCCGCGATGTTGTTAGTGTGCTGGCCTAGGTGCTCCAAACTTACTTGGATCAGATGAAAGACCGCACGGCACTGCCAGGCATGACATTAGCTTAATGATTCCTCTTTGAAAATGCGCATTTGACCCAGATAGATTATACAGGCAATCAACAGCCCAACATTAATGGCAGCTGTTGCTTGTTTTCTCTGTCTTGTGCACGTGTGTCAGCTGTTTTATCTGTAACCTAGATGTCAAATAATTCCGTGTTGTATTGCAGTGGTTCTCAACCTGTGGGTTGGGAACCCTAGGGGGATCCCCAATTTTATTTTGGGGGGGTCCCCAGATGTTAAGCTTAATGTTAACATTGTTTTCTCACTCAACAATAAACAGACCAACATACAGTAGGCCTATAATAAGTGTGGCATCTGCACATTTCTAAACTGACAAATTAAGGGCTTTTTACTAGGCCTATACCATACATCTGGTCAAACATTAGTCAAATTATCAAATTTGTCAAGTGGACATCTTCCTTATAGCTGATTAAGAGACAGATCCCATTTCACTATGAGTGGAAGAAAAGTGACCACACCACACACGCCCTGATTCTGCACTGGGGGCTCTCACACTCTTACAATCACACGCACGCTCGCACACACACGCATGCACGCACGCACGCACGCACGCACGCACGCATGCACGCACGCACGCACACACGCACGCACGCACACACACACACACACACACACACACGTGCATACACACGTGTATGACTCACAAATGCACATACACACCGCTGCTGCACACGCACACACACACACACACACACACACACACACACACACACACACACACACACACACACACACACACACACACACACACACACACACACACTGCTTGCTCACACATATCATTGCTGTCGGGCAGAAACCCCCATATTCTCTGTTTTTGTAAATGAATGTCCTACTGTACAGTGTCACACAAAAGAATAAAAAGTAGCAGATCTTCAAGTGCAAAGTGATGCGTTTAGCAACTTGTGATATTTTTGGATTTGACAGTAGGCTACCTGATTTTGACATAATATGGGATTTTATGTGTGTACGTGTGTGTGGATTGTGTGCGTGCGTGCGAGCGTGCGTGCGTGTTTGTGTGTTTGTGGTGGTCCCCAGTGAGTGGTGTTAAATAGTTGATAAGGGAGTTCTTTACTTGGCAGATCTGCTGCTAACACTGCAGGCACACTGCTAAGACTGACAGACAGACAGACAGACAGACAGACAGACAGACAGACAGACAGACAGACAGACAGACAGACAGACAGACGGACGGACGAGTAATGCAATAGTACAATAAATAGTGGAAATTATATGAATGGGCGGTCTCCTAGAGCAAGCTCACAAACTATTGTTCAGAAATAACTAACATGTTATGTCAATAATGCACACTGGAATAATGCTATGAAGTGCACTTTGAGACAAAGATGTCTCAAAGGAAGGTCAAGCTTCACAATGCTCACAATCAAACCTATACATATTCCATATTAGGGCATCAGCTTCCCTGAGTGGCCAGCGGATTGGCCAAGCTCCATGTGACATTTGTGCCATTCTTTTATAGAGCAAGACTCAATTAATCTCCATCTGGTACACAGTGTTGTGGATTGTCTCTGAAATGTTGCGTTGGGCGGTGCACCTGAAAGAGGGACCGAAACGAGACTATCATCATGCACCCGTGGCGGTTGGACACAAGGTGTATTCCTTCGGAGGCAACTATTACAGGGAGACCTACATGGATCGTATCGAGGTACACGTCTTCAACACAGTGTCCTTGCGCTGGCTGAAGCTGCCGCTGACGTCGAGCGGGGTTCCCTCCATTCGCCACGGCCACACAGCTGTGCTGATAGATGACATCATCTACATCTGGGGCGGGTTTAGCTACATAGGGGAGGACAGCAACGTGCTTTATGAATTTGATGTGGACACCCACAGATGGTTCAAGCCCAGGATCTCCGGGACCATTCCGGGGGTGAGGCGCGACCACTCGGCCTGCGCCTTGGGGAAGGTCATGTATGTCTTCGGAGGGTTTAACTGGGTGACCGGATGTTCTAATGACATCTACAAGTTGGACACCACCGTAATGGTCTGGTCTTTGATTAACACCAAAGGCATTCCGGCACATATCTTATCATGTCACTCTGCCACCATCATTGGAACAAAGATGTTTGTATTCGGGGGCCAGGACAACAACAACATCAGTGTGTTTGACACAGAGACCAACTGCTGGCTGAACACGCCGTCTGCGAAGCTCATTCCAGAAGGACGCAAGAGTCACTCTGCCTTTGCCTACAACGGAGAGCTGTACATATTCGGGGGCTATAACTTTGACCAGACCTTCTATGACCTGTGGAGGTTCAATCCAGAGACCTTCGCATGGAAGAAGGTGGAGCCCAAGGGGAAAGGCCCGTGTTGGAGGTTTGGGATGTGCTGTTGCATGGTGGGAGATCGTATCATCCTCTCTGGGTTATACACGCCCGACGATGACCTGTATATCTTAGACTTTAGGCCTAGTCTGAAGACATTGTGCAAGCTGGCAGTCACTCAGCACGGTCTGGAGCAGTCTGGGCTCCCTCACGCCATCAGGTGGGAACTGGCAGCCATGACTAACAGCGGCATCAGAGCAAAGAACATAGCTGACTTAAAGAATAAAAATTATAAATAATAAATGACCCTGAGACCAATAAGAGAATAACTAAATAGAACAATACAAAAGATAAGATCACAATAGAGAGAGAACAAGTTTCAGACAATGGAACAGAAGGAAGGAGATCACCCTTAAAGAGGGAAAACGCAGAATACTCGCATGTTCAGCAATACCCACAAGGAACTAAGCCGTGTCATACAGGAGAATAAAGAACTATAGCATATTACCATCGGAAGTGAGTCAGGACAGACGCGGCTGCAAAGGAGAAGATGTAGAAACTCTGCCAAGTTGATTTCTGTGTTTCTACATTCACTCTGAGTAAATGTAGAAACAATAGGTCTGCTTTGGGCAAAGGAACAGACATTTATGGAAGAGGACTTCATGAAACAAATGTTAGATGAGAACAACTGGGAACCTTTTGTAGTGCTTGCCCTAACCTTGATGACCTTGCAGGCTTATGCAACGGCTAAAATGTCATTTAGAAAGCATGTTATGTAGACATGCCTGCTTCATTTGTAGAGCCTGTGTCCTTTAGTTCAGTGGTTCTCAAACCTTTTCATGTCAAGGACCCCCATTTGAAAATATACGCCAGGGACCCCATAAGAGAAGAGTTTTAAGGCTCTAGCAGTGATTCTCAACTACTTTTAACTTCAAGGACCCCCAGTTTGACATGCATTATTAGGTTACGGACCCCCGTTTAATGGTATTTCTATCTCTGAGACCCCAATTTATGTTGTAAAATCCTGTCCTTTCTTTATGTACAAGCCAGGGTGTGTCTTTTCTAGGCGTGCTCACCTCCAGATCCAGTAATAAAATGGTGGAGAGATTGCAGAAGCTCCAACAACTGTTTTCCTGCTTCAATAACTGAGGATGGCGAGAAGGAGAAATATGCAAACATGAGAAGCCACTTGGGACACCAGCACCCAGAAAAGCATCAACCACAACAACCTGTTTGGAGAAACAAAAACTTCTGTCAGGCCAAAAGGACTCTAGAAGCAGCATTTAGAGCCCCACCCATAACGGGTGAGCTGATGAAATAACAAGATGCATCTGTGAATTTAATAGCCAGCCTTAAAGGTAGCGTAAGTGATTTTGTTTTGCTTAAAACAAGTTTTTTGTTATTTAGAGAGTCGTTTTTCAGGCCAATTAAGGTCCCCTTAACTGAGAGACATACCCAATAGATGATTTTTATAGACAGCTTCATAGGCATGTTTGACATGACTATCATCAGTGTTGTGTTAATTACTAGCACCAGGCAAGCGCGCAAGTACTGTGTTTGGTGCTGTCTGTTTCCAGCCGACAGTACAAAGGCAGGGCCTTTAGCCAATGAGGGAGCAGCGTTCTCGGTGACGTCACCATCAAGTGCCAACTTGCCCACCCACATACATACAGACAGCACCGAACAGAACCTACTTGACCATATATGGCCACAAGTGCACCAGGCTTAAGTTGGCACCTCGACAGAGTGCAGTCTAGTTAATATTTTTTGTTTGTTTTCGCATAATATTCTCTATTAATTTGTTGAATGAGTGTTAATTAGTCCTCACCTGTCCTTGTTATGATTTGACACTTTAATAAAATGTAATGTCATTGAATTGAAAGAGTAAATAACTAAAGACTTGCACACTGATGCTATATTGCACCACAGAAAGCTGTGATGTTTGGAGCTAAACGCTCTTCCTCAGTCAGAGTTCTTTGGTGCAATAAAGCATCTGTCGCATTGGAGCCCTCACAGTGTGAGCCTCTGTCTTCTTGGTGACTAGCCTACATGCCACACTACCTTTAGTGTGGCATGTAGGCTAGTCATCAAGAAGACAGTTTTGATGTCTTCACTGTCCAAAGATTTGTGTCCATACAGACTGTCATGGTATGGCAATTATATATTTTCCTTTAATGCTTTAATTATACGGTTTGTACCTTAAGGTCAAATTATTCCTGATGTGTGTTCTGATCATTTGTTATGATTGTTGTGACACACAGCTTGTATCTTGAGTGTAAACAAACACACGCACACACGCACGCAGAAAATGAATTGATCCCCATCAATAGACCTCCTAGTCAGTCTTAGCATTCGTATACACACACACACACACACACACACACACACGCATGCATTTAAATATACACACATACCGGTACAGTGCATGTACGCACCATCCAAATGTGTGTCACACGTTTGCTTATATACTTTGTAATGCCGATGGAGTGTTTCACTCTGATTTTAAGGTCAGTAGGAGCGACACAGACTGTGGAAAATGTTCCTGTCATTCGTCAATATATTATATGTAGGCTACTGTATTTCCCCTCAATTACGTTTTTCTCTCTGAATATTTCTCTTTCATTGTCTGCCTTCCCATCACACTGGGGTTTTCATCAGAAAAGCAGTGGACATGGATGGGAGAGTGGAAGTGGTGCCAACTCCATGTGTACAGGTATGTGCGTAAGTGTTGTTTTGTCAGCACTCAGCATATATCGTCTCTGTCGGGTGAAAACCTCATACTTTATGTCCAAAACTGTTACTTTTCAGGATTTTTTTTTTAAATTAAAATTCAAAAATAGCAATGTTAGCAGATCTACAATACTCAAAACTGTGTGACGCTGTATCAAGTGAGGCGATAATTTACGGAAGAACTAAATGTTTGAATATGGAGCTATAGTACAGGCATTCTAGGGTTGAACCTTGAACAAATTGCAACACAAACTCTTTCAACTTATTTTGTTTCATAAATATGTTAGTAATAACATATCAAAAGTCCTAAGAAATCCAAGTGGTGGAACATAGTGAAGTGGTGGAACATAAGTTGGGCTCCCATCGACTTTCTATACAGGAGGAAAATACACAGAAAAAAGATCTGCTTTAAGTAGGATGTGAGGGGTCTAACTAGGGGTTTGTCATGATGCTGAATCCATTGCAAGCATTTGTTTTGCACAAAAAACATTCCTTGGCCCCAGAAAACGCCCACAAAACTGATGAAAAGTGATGACTCATCCTACTTAAAGCAGATCTTTTTTCTGGGTATTTTCCTCCTGTATAGAAAGTCGATGGGAGCCCAACTTAAGTTCCACCACTTCACTATGTTCCACCACTTGGATTTCTTAGGACTTTTGATATGTTATTACTAACATATTTATGAAACAAAAAAAGTTGAAAGAGTTTGTGTTGCAATTTGTTCAAGGTTGGCCCATTTTTTTTCTTAGATTGCCTGTACTACTAAGAGGTTTCTGCCCAACAACAATGACATGCAGCGCAAGAAGGCTATTTTATTCTGACCACAGGGTAAATCACTGTGGTCGGTGAAAGCAGTGGGGGAATGCCCTTGAGCCAAAGATGCGCACACTGGCACGCACGCATGCACGCACACACGCACGACAAAAAGTGCTTGGCTTTACATTTCATCAAAATGAAGTCATCACACCACTACAGTATGTGTGTGTGTGTGTGTGTGTGTGTGTGTGTGTGTGTGTGTGTGTGTGTGTGTGTGTGTGTGTGTGTGTGTGTGTGTGTGTGTGTGTGTGTGTGTGTGTGTGTGTGTGTGTGTGTGTAAGCGCATATTCGTTTAATCCCTCCTGACAGACATGACAGGAGATCAAAATCTCACGTCGCATCACATTCAAAATACACTAGATCATCTGAATAACTGTCTCTCTCACACGCACTTACACACGCACGCACACACACGCACACACACACAAACACACACACATGCATAAGTTCCGGTGGTTGGATCGAGTTAGAATAAAAGATGAACACACCAAACGATTATTATACCAAAATAAACAAAACGAATATACCAATTTAAACCAGTTTTAAACCAGGGGAATCATTTTGGAGGTGCACGGCACCAGTGGTTTTGGTCAAATGGTATTGATCCAAGGCCACAAGGCACCAGGCCCAGATGGTTCTGTATCCCCGGTGCAATCATTGCTGTGCAGCCTTTGGCAACTGGATTTCGCCCACGGGATCAATCGAATCCATAACCACTTAAAGGAGTATTTCACCCCAAAAGTGACTTATTTTCTATCAATGACACACACCCCATGAAACCTTGAATTCATGGAAATTTTTTTATGTTTTATTTTGCATTCCTAAAGCCAATAATTTTATGATTGGGTCTTTGGTCAATAGGGGATTCAGTAGGACAGTTGTTCCCAAACGTTTTAACTCGAAATTTAACCGGGACCCAAAATAGTGAAAATAGCAGATCTACAAGCTCACAACACGTCGCTTCGCGCCCCGTTGGGAGCTTGTAGATCTGCTATTTTCTCTACTTCTTAAAAATTTGTTTTATAATTTATGGAATTTCTTTGACTCAGTTGTCTCCTACTCTTCAAGTCTCCTACCGGAGTCTCCACCGGCCATAAAGTCATTGGCTAAATGTGACAAAAACAAAAACATATTGCTGTAATGAAAGCTGTTGTTCTCGCATTAATAATAATACAAATCTAAACTAGTAAGACGCCTCAGGGCGACAAGCGACCTCGCCCTAAAGGACGAGGTTGCACCATGTCTTGGCCGTCTGGCCAGTGATATATCGGACCAGTTACCCATATATGGAGACCCCTGGTACCCATATATGGAGATCCATGTACTGTATGGAAATATGCTGTGAGACCCCAAACATGCTTACACAGTTATTCGTTATGTGAAAATCCTATGACGTCTATGACATCTGACATCATACACACAGATATGGGCTGTCTTCCTCCATATATGGGCTTTCCCATATGAAGTCCTGTTAGATATGGGCTTAATATGATGACATCAGGGATCTCCATATATGGGCATAAAAGAGATTCTGTTAGAGTGGTTCTCATGACATACAATCCCTTTTATGCCCATACATGGAGATCCCTGCCTGAACCAGCCACACAGATATGGGCTGTGTTCCTCCATATAGGGCCATTCCCATATGAAGTCCTGATGTCACATGTGATGTCAAAGTGATGTGTCAGGGGAACCACAGTGTCAGGCGTTATAGACAGACAGACAAGACAGACAGACAGACAGACAGACAGACAGACAGACAGACAGACAGACAGAGATACAGACAGAGGTCAAGCTGTGACCATTCACATACTAAACTGCGACCTATGGTCGCAATTAAACATTTGAAATCTTGATGCCTAAGGATGATCACTTGTATAATGAAGTGTCCACAGCAGCTCTCCAGACCAAGTAGAAAGAATTGTACCATTTTATCATGAGCATTAGTGAGGACCAATTATATGAAGATATGTTGAAAATGGGTGAAGCCGTCCGTTAAGTACAGAGTTGTGTGCTAATTAGTCCCTTGATACATTGGACAACAATCACCTTATTCTAACTGCAAGTGAGCCCTGATATGTGCCTCATCTCTGACTGGCCTTTGACAACCACTCACTATACAAGAGCATTCATTAAGTAACGAGCAGTACCATGATGTGACCTTTGACCTTCAGTGACCTATACAGTACCATATGCATAGTAGTACATAAGGACCGCAGGAATACACAAGCAACGGAGGGTGAGAGAAATTTACTCCGTTTGATCCGGTCTGACTCCCAGTACGTAACACTCCGGATGATTTAGATCCGTATACGGACCCTTACGTACAGCACCCAACTGGACGGACTCAACGTACAAGATGTATCCAAGAGATGTAAGCAAGAAGTACCCACGGCCACCGTTGTCAAACATAGGCGCAGTAGTGATGAAAGTTACTTTAACTCTGCTCTATGACAGCGGTTCTCAAACTGTGTGTCCCAATATAAATATATTTTATCAAGAAACGGGAAAAAGGAATGTCGTTAACCACTTGAAGAGGACGCCTCGACTCCTCACACACACACACACACACACACACACACACACACACACACACACACACACACACACACACACACACACACACACACACACACACACACACACACACACACACACACACACACACACAGCATCACAGCAGCACAGATGTTGTGTTGGACAGTGAGGCACACAAGTCACAAGAAGAGATGATTTAGCTCAGCGGCTCATTTATTACTTGGGAATATGTTCAATATATGAGCGGGTGTGTAGGCCTACGTGTGTTTTGTTATAATTACTCCGGATCCGCATCCATGTGGTTAAATTTGTACCCTCGCGGAGTTGCATTTACCGCTTCCTGTTGTTCCTGTAGCTTCCTGTTGTTCACCTGATGTCAGGTGCTGACGACAAAGGCAGCACTGGGGGCCACGGCTAGGGTGGAATTCTGTGTGTGTGTGTGTGTGTGTGTGTGTGTGTGTGTGTGTGTGTGTGTGTGTGTGTGCAGACAGTTAACCATGCACTTCCACCGCCAATACTTTGTGTACTTACTTGCAGGTCTGCTCTTTTCAACGGATTCATATACATCAGCACCATGCAAGCTGATGTATTGGAAAGGGTGCTCTTTTCCCCCTCTACACCAAACCTCTTTGCCACCACAGCGCAAGGCGTTGGTAATGTTCCTCTCAGAAAAGAGATGCTAGGGTTCAGTTAATGTAAGAAAAATAAGTTTATACCACACAAAGATTTGGTGGTCCCCCTGTTTTAACTCTGAGCACCCTAATAGAGAGAACTGAGGGGGGCTTTGCCTTTTATCTTGATAAATTGATTGAATGTTGTCCTTTTCACCCTGTTGGGAATCTGTCGATACACTCCATAATCTCTGTCTCTGACCGTCTCTCTCTCTCTACCTCTCTGTCTGTCTCTCCACCCTTCTCGTTTCCGCTTGCCTCCTTCCTCTCTCTCTCTGTCTCTCTCTCGCTCTCTCTTTCTCTCTCTCTCTCTCTGTTCATCTCATTTGTTTTATTTAACAACAGTACATAATATGATATACACACCAAAATGTACAAATACCAACACCACCAAAATACAACACACACACACACACACACACACGCACGCACGCACACACGCACACACACACACACACACACACACACACACACACACACACACACACACACACGCATGCAAACAGAGCGTAAGGACACACCCTTACTGCAGAATCCAGGGTGTCATGGTAATTTAACCATTGTTAGTAAATTAACATTGCAGATGTTGCAAGTGTAGAAAGAAGTGCAGAATGTTCAAACACCGTATCCTCTCTCTCTCTCTCTCTCTTCCTCCCCCCCAACTGCTTCCCCATTCTCTCCATCTTCCCTTCCATCTCCTCTCCTCCTCCTCTCCTCAGTCGCTCTGTCGTTCTCAGGTTCAGAGACTTTCCTCTAAGTCATCAGTTGGAGGTGAAATACTATCTCCCTCGCTCTGCTCCCTTCACTCAATCCTTAACACACGGGGGAAAGTCTTGCAGTAAGGTGTGTGTGTGTGGGGGGGGGGGGGGGGGGGGGGGGGGGGGCGCGTGTGTGTGTGTGTGTGTGTGTGTGTGTGTGTGTGTGTGTGTGTGTGTGTGTGTGTGTGTGTGTGTGTGTGTGTGTGTGCGTGCGTGCATGCAAGCGCATCAGAGAAGTACAGGAGGATAATGTATAAACACAATACTGTAAAACTAATAGGGGAGGGTATATGAATACTTTACTATCTTTTAAATAAGTGTGTGTGCATCTAGGTGTGTGTGTCTGCGCATGTGCTTAGGAGGCATACATAATCAATTATGCGTCATAAACAATACCTCGTATAGAACACAAATTGTTCAATATTGGAAGATCTAAAGCTAATATTGAACCTAATGCATCATTTTGACATTCTTTGTCGAAGGGTCTTCTCGGAGTAGAAGCAGTGTGCCTTCTATGGATCACCTACTGTACCAACTGGTTCCATCCTATATAGTTAGTGTGGTTGTTATAGGGCAACCAGACTAATAGTTCTTGTCCATTACAGTATTTCATCTAGAGTAAACCCCAAACCCCAAAAAGGTCCATTGAGTTCAATGGACTTTTTTGTAACCTTTTTTGTAACCCCAGAACCTTTCACCCCAAAAGTGACTTATTCTCTATCAATTATACACACCCCATGAAACCTTGAATTCATGGAGATTTTTTTTTTCTTTCTTATTTGCATTCCTAAGCCAATAATTTTATGATCGGGTCTTTGGTCAATAGGGGATTCAGTAGGACAGTTGTTCCCAAACGTTTTAACTCGAAATGTACCCGTACCTGTACGCAACCACACTTGCAATTTCCCAGAATTGCACCTTTCTAGTTCTATGCAATGTTGTGATATTAAATAGGCAGAAAAACAGGAAAAGTGAAATGATCTTGACAACAACTTGTATACTGTAGCCTACCAGGCATAGAATATTGTCGCTGTTAGGCAGAAACCTTGTATTTCTCCATAATATGTCATCTTTTTTATGTTTGCTCGTAGATTAATGCCCTGTTTTGTTCTTCACTGATCTCCAGGCCTGGCCACGGTCCCAGGACCTCCTGAGTCCTGAGCCTTGCGGTCGTTCTTGGCTCTTCTTTTGTCCGGTTGTTGCAACCAAGTCCCTGAAGGTAAATAATTAAAACAGATCTGCAAGATCTGTGAATATCAGTCGCAGCGATGGTGCTGCTGGAGGCAGATTTGAGGAGCCTTATTGCAACATCGATTTGACAAAGTATTCCAAAGTATTCACTGTGACTTCCATTGCATATTGGCTAACCCAGGGGTCTTCAACGTTTTCAGGCCAAGGACCCCTTAGTTGAGAGAGAGATGAAGCAGGGACCCCCACAACCTGTTAATATATTCCATATTGTTTCATGATGAAAAAATATGGAATATGGATACACTGATGTCAAAAGATGAAACTTTCATCTTTTGACATCAGTGTATTTTGGATTCATGTCAATTTGTGTTTTCAGATAATTAACCACTTGAAACCGTCAATACTTAAAACACTTGACCTTTCACTCTGTACTTAGTCTGCTATTTCCCCTCTACACCAAAGCTCTTTTCCGAAAATAGATGATCTACAAGCTCACTACGCCTCGCGCTGCGAGGCGTTGTCATCAGGGTGCAGGTGGGGGTGACATTATTGTGGGGGTGTTGTGGCCTGAAAAGGTTGAGAAACACTGCATTAGTCCACCACCATCTCCTTGGTCTCTCTGATGCTGGAGGTGATAGTTGACACACCACCCTAAAGCTCTCCACCAGCTGGGCTCTGTATTAATATTCCTCCTCATTGTCATCCATGATGCGGCTGACAACGCAGGAGTCATCAGAGAGAGTCTGTAGCAGGTGTCACACACTCAAGTGGAAGCAGCAGTCAGAGGTGTGGATGTGACAGTAAGCTGTTGGCGTTGCTCCTGAACCTGTGTCTGTGTACAGAGTGTTGCCAGATTTAGGGAGGGAACAAAGCAACCGGGTCTGTGAAAACAAGTCCATAAGAAAGCGACTAATAGGCCACATGAGCACTTAAAACCTATGCAGACCGACACGCTGTGAGCTTGTAGATCTTGTATTTTCAAAATACATCTTGGGGAAAAAGTGATAGTAACATATTCATTTTGGGGTCCTTAACATGACTTTGTTTGAGTATTACAGGTTTAAACAACTCATTTTGGGGTTTTTCTGCTTTCCTCAACAATTATGGTCAGCCTTTCTCTCTGCCAAATTCAGTCACATTTAGGAGGCAAGCCCCAAAGAAACGCAACCTGGCCGCAACTATAGAGACTTTACAGAAAAAAACGAAAAACAAGCCCAATAAAGTTGCTTATAATAAGCAGACATGGCAACACTGTTTGTGTTTGTGGAAATAGATTGTCTTGACTGTCAACGAGGCCAGGGCAGCAGTGGCGCTCACCACGTCACCACCCACACCTGTCAGCAGAGTGGCAGTCACCAGGCCCGGAGTCACCTGCCATCAGAGTGACAGTCACCAGGCCCCGCACAACTCTGGAACATCTAGCAGGATTCATTTCATCACTGCCTTTACTGTCTACCACTCAGTGGTGTAAACTGTAAAGTAACTAAATACATTTACTCAAGAACTGTATACTTAAAGGTAGGGTAAGTGATTTCACTTAAAGGGCCAGTTCACCTCTGGGGCAACCAGATCTTATTTTATTGTTGTTTGGGACACAATCAACACAATCCTTATTGATGCAGCATGATGACTCATATGATGCAAAATGCATCATCATTCATGCTGAAATACTAAAATATCTCAAAACACAGATTGAACACAAAAAATAACTCAGGATTGTGTTGATCGTGTCCCAAACAACAATAAAATAAGATCTGGTTGTCCCAGAGGTGAACTGGCCCTTTAAGTTTCAGTTTCAGGTTTCATGTAGGTGACAGGTGGGGGCCTTCCTCCAATCATGATCAAGTGGGGGCAGGCCTTGGCGCGCATAAGGCCCGCCCTCACTCGACCATGATTGGAGGCAAACTTGTCACCAAACAGTTTTTTTTTCCTCAATGGCGCTGCCATTGTGTGTTTACATGAGAAGTGTGCGCAGAACGTCCCATTGACTCCAATAGGGTTTGGATTTCTAGCGAGACGAGATTTCGAACATGCATGAGTTCAAAGTTCATGGCTTGTAAACAACAATGGCGATGCATCGGTGGGAATACACATATAGTGACTGTTGGGATTACGCAGGACATGTACGTAAGCGCATTAACAATATAACCGATCGCTTCTGTTTGGAGCTGGGATCGGCCGTGATCGGGTTGGACAAATTGACATAATTGCCCAAAAAAGAAGGGGAAAAAAACATCTGGACCACTTTTTGGGTAGAAAATAATAACTTCTAAAAGTGAGATTACCTTCTAGGCTGGAATTCTCCTTTAATGGTCCAGTATTGTGCACTCAGCAGTAATTGCTTCCAGTGTGGCAGCCAGCCATTCATTCCCCCACTGACTGTGACGCTGTCTACAGTGATTCATCTGTTTCTTCCAGTGTTGCCATGTCTGCTTATTGTAAACAATTATGGACTTATTTTTCTATAAAGTTGCTTGTAAATATTGATAGTTGCGGGTCCCTTAATCTCCATCTGAAAATGGTATGTGACAGGGATCCCTGTAGCAGATTTGTGTTGTTAAAAAATCTGCCAAATATTCCACATTTTATTATCGCAACACAATGTGAGCTTGTAGATCATCTATTTTCAAATAGCCAATGTAGCCTATACAGGAGGCTATACCGGTAGGTAGGTTTAAAGTGCTCATGTGGCCTATATATAGTCGCCTCTTTTATGCTTGTTTTCCTAGACCTGGCTAGCTGG
Source organism: Nannobrachium achirus (assembly GCF_963921795.1). Lineage (NCBI taxonomy): Eukaryota > Metazoa > Chordata > Actinopteri > Myctophiformes > Myctophidae > Nannobrachium > Nannobrachium achirus. The sequence goes on along the minus strand of NC_137819.1, from coordinate 41,427,576 downwards.
TTGCTTTATTTCTCTCACAAAATCTGTCAGCGCTGGTATCTTCTTGAAGGGATGAGTTCACACAGCCCCGTCAAAGGTAGCATCAGGTGATGTGGTGACAGCAAAGAGACGAGTAGACCAACGTTGGATGACCTTCCTCCGTGCAGGTTAAACACTAAACCGTTTGTCCTTGGCAGCACCGCGCCACGGGATTCATGTCAGATCAATGTAACTGGTCTGTGACAGGACAGCTCTGTGACTGATGGAGGGGGAGGAGACCACTGCATCACCAAGCTCCTCCTCCTCCTGTGTTGCAGTGATGGCTGCCAAGTTACATTACTGTGGCGCTGGCTTGAATGTCGTCTGTCGGGTGGAAACCTCAATATAAAAGCAAAAACAAAAGTAAAGTATAGCAGATAGATAAAGTAGCGAAAGTAGAAGATCTGCAAGCTCGAAAGTGGACCGGCTCATTTTGATACTTTTGTACGCTGTATAGTATGATCAAGTAGGCGGACGGTTAATTTAAGAAAAACACAAAACGTTTCTGCCCCACATCAACAACAATATGAGGCTAACTGGATGTTTTTAAATACAAATTCACACATTCCTTCTTGTTTCTTCTACTGTAGATCACGTTTTTGAGTTGTGTAAAAGGTTCCTTTTGCAGTACTCTATTTTACTTGTCTAGTATGTTACAAATGTTATGAATACTTGTTATATCTTTCTGTGTCTCTGTTACCCACCCCCAATACATTGGGACTCAGTTTGTCACTCAGTTTGCACACATGTTTTTTGCAATCAAAAGATCCCAATGGAAAGCTCTCAGGCTTATTTTCATCCTTTTGACAGACATGTACAAAATATACCGGTATCATTGCTATCAGGCAGAATGCTCCTATCTCTATATTTTAACTTTTGTGTATTTTCGTAAATCAACGCCCTACTTGATCATACTATACAGCGTCACACAAAATTATAAAAAGTAGCAGATTTACAATTTTTTTAATTTGAACCCTGAAAAGTAACAGTTTGGACATATGAGACGATATGGTCATACAGTATTAAAAAAATCTATTAATCAACAACAACATCAATCACAATCACAGAACTTTAAAAAGGTATGAAAAGAACATGATGAAGAACATAATTCTACAGTAATCCACTTCACTGACATATCTGCAGTTCAATGAATGACGACGTGATGTGATTTAGCTGACAACAATCCATGGGATTCAATATCCATGAACCCATCCAAGGCTGACTTATTACAGGGGTCACAAATGTGAATTTCATCCCACACAGCATGACGCCATTCCCCTCAATAAAAGCAGGAAGTAAAGCCAATTATCTCAGCCCCTGGACGCTGGCTGGGGCATCCCCGTAGGCTCTGGGGCATCCCCGTAGGCTCTCTATAAGTGCTCTCCGGAGAACAGCCCTAGCATTTGTTAGTTCATGAAGCCCACAGTGGTTTTTCCAAGTAACTAAGTACTGTTCGTAAGTACAGTTTTTATACTTTACTGGAGTATGTCCAATTTTCAGTACTTTTATCTGCTCCACTACATCTCAGAAGCAAATATTGTGCTTTTACTCCACTACAATTAAATGAAACCCTACATTATACATACAGTACATAACCACTTCAGTCTTCAGCCTATATCCATTTGGGCCACTTGAAATCGCTGATCTACACGCTCACAATGTGTCGCAATGTGTCGCAATGTGACGCAGTGTGAGTTTGTAGAGCTGCTATTTCCAAATGATTTTTGTAATATGTATAAGTAATGTGTTTTGCTTTTGAAAACTGTGCACAATGATATTTTCTAATATTGGTATAAGTACATTTTGATACCAACAAAACTTGTGTACTTTTCCTCAAGTACATTTTTAATTCCCGGACTTCTTCTTGTAACAGAGTACTACTCTAGTCTACATTGCAGTATTGATACTTTTACTTAAGTAAAAAATGTGAGTACTTTTTCCACCACTGGAAACCCAGGGAGGAGATGCACATGGACAGGGAGTGAAGGCAGGGAGTATAGTCCTTATAGTCTCCCATCAACACTATCCACCTACGTTGTTGACAGACGTAACGATCAGTGGGTGTTAAAGCACTTCAATTAGTGCTGGCCTGTGTATACTGTCGATCTGAACCTCTCCTACATACCATATTGGAGAGTGAGACAGTAATAAGCTTACGTCATTTGTCGAAAATGTGTGAGTTGTGAGCAGATCTACAAGATCAAAACATGTTTCTTTGTGCAGTGTTTGATCTTGATTTGCTACTTTTGACACTTTTGTGTGACACTATAGTATGATCAAGTATAGGGCGCCAATTCACCAACCAGGAAACAGCGGTATAGCAGCAACAACTAATGACACAGAGGCGTTCCCAGCTTGAAAGGTATAGACCTACGTATAACAACGTGTAATAGGATTAAAGGAGTATTCACCCAATAAATTACTTATTTTCTGTCAATTACACACCCTATGAAGTCTTGAATTCATGGAGATCTTTTTTAGTTTTTGACACATTCCTATATGCCAATCATTTGATGACCAGTGGAGTTTCTTACTCCTACCGGAAACCCAGCCTGTCATCAAATTATTGGCTTAGGAATGCATAAAAAAGAAAAGAATCTCCCTGAATTCATGGCCTCATGGGGTGTGTAATTAATAATATATATATATATATTTTTTTTTTTGGGTGAACCTACACCAGGAGAGGTCTTGTCACCTCGGCCTCTGTCTGAGCCCATGTTGTTTGCGCAAACTGATGTAACCCGCAAATCTCCAAGAAAGAAAGAAAGACACTCTTTCGGTGAGTTTGGCTCTTTGTGTCGATCTCCCTTCGCTCTCCTCTGGTTCTCCCAGGAGCAGAGATGACAGATTGACGTCGTCTCGCTTGCTGGTCTCATTACGGCCCCCGACGGCCGCACGGCTCTTAACGATTCAGAGGCGCGGCGAGAAGTGGATGGCACCGCCGGGACCCCTGTAATGGGCCCCATGGGTCCCCATGGTTCCAGCCTCCCACCCCCTGTCCGCCAGCGCTCCTCTTTATCCACTTAGCCACAGAGTGGTTTATATGTCTGCACTATCTCCCACCACCACCTGGGGGGGAGCACAGTGTGTGTGTGTGTGTGTGTATGTGTGTGTATGTGTGTGTGTGTGTGTGTGTGTGTGTGTGTGTGTGTGTGTGTGTGTGTGTGTGTGTGTGTGTGTGTGTGTGTGTTCTACTGGATTGGAATATACGGTATTATATTTTATTTTCCCCAGTAATTGTATTGTATTGAATTATTTTGGGCGCCCATGGCCTAGCTGTTAAGGACCATACTATATACCGTATAGGCTCTGATGCAGCCTGGCATCAAGCAGTTTCGATTCCTGGGCATGACAACCTTTGCTGCGCATCACTCCTTGTCTCTCTCCCTGTTTCATGTCACTCTACACTCGAACAAAGCCCCCAATGTATCTTTAAAAAATTTGGATTCCTTGGTTTTGTCTTGGTGACTGTGAACAGGTGGAATTTCCGGCACACATGTGACTCGTCAGTTGTCAGGTGAGTGATTCCTGGTTACTCTCTGAGTGCAAGCAGACAGACAGACAGACAGACAGACAGACAGACAGACAGACAGACAGACAGACAGACAGACAGACAGACAGACAGACTCAACTCTATAAATAGGCTGTGACTCTCACAAGGCAAGGCACCCATGTCTTGAGAGGAGTGTTAATGTTGACAGCAAATTCTGATATAGCCTTAGTCTTTTGAATAACAGACCATTTGGTTTTATTCCTATTTTAGTCATCTGAAATTGTTCAGTTTTAGTCTAGTCTTAGTCGACTAAATATAGAAATGCTAGCCTTAGTCAACAAAATCATGCTTGAGAGGCACTGAAAAATACATTTCACCACGACTTTAACAACACAGATCTTGCATGGGAGTCTCGGCACACAATACGTTACATGAAAACTGTACATCAAGCTGTTTGCTCATGGGGTTAGATGGAAGACTATGCAATTAGTCATTACAGTAGTCTGTATGGGAGCAGGTAGACGAGTAGCAGCGGCAGAGAAAAGTATAGTGTGCCCCAAGGCTGTGAACCGCAAAGGAGACAGGGTTAAAAACTGACACAATTTCTGGCAATAAGCATGATCTCAGTTTCATATAGCTTCAGGTTATCAGTACTAGTCATGCATGACTTCAGCCTGATTTATACTTAGTCGTCTGGTGTGTATATAGGCTTTCATATCTTTGAGGTAGTCACTGAGGCGATACAATATCCAGTGTTTATTTGTCCTTGGTGAGAGGGTGTTGAGAAAAATGACAATGTGTTGAGCATTTTAAATATAAATCCTAGCTATTTCAGCTGTGACCGCGATAATCTCTGTGAAATTCCCTCGCCCTGTGCACTCGAGTCATTCCTAAATGTGTGGCTATAAATGTCCTTCATCTCAACTAAAAACAGACTGGCATAGTTTCTAATTGGCACTGACTCCTCTCCAACACTCACATTACAAACTTACTAGGTTCATATACTCCGTACATCTTATTACCCCCAAAGTGTAGAAACCTAAGTGACAGAAACCTCTTAGTCTGAAGGTCAAATCGATCATGCAGTCATGATTTCTGTCTATTTAGCAAAATCTATAAAATGTCCGTCTAAAACCTTGAAACAATGATCTATGCTATTATTTCATCACATCTCTAGGCTATCACAACTCCCTTTTCTCTGTCTGCAGCAAAAGGCCTCTCTCCTCTCTTCAGTTAAAGCGGCACTATGTAACTTCTCTTTAATGATGTCCTGTATGCTAAACTTTTTGGGCTTCAGTACCCCCTTTTCCTGATTGCTGAATACAAGTAACCCCTTTAATCGACAACAACATTTTGATTAAAGAATAATGACATCAAAAGTCCAGTTTTTATGTAAATATGTTGAAAATAACAGTAAGTATTTGTTTTCTATTCAGTAACAGTTGTGCTAGTCAAAATTCTTACTTCATTTACTTTGAAGCTTTACGGAGCAGCATTTTCACATACATGTGTCAATGTTTAATCATTTCCCATTTTCTCTCAAGTGCCCCCTGTAGGACCGCTGTGTACCCCTAGGGATACACGTACCGCCATTTGAGAAACACTGTGCTAGAGTATGTTAATACAATATACTGTAACTTTTACAATTGCGGTGGTTTCATTTTGTCTCCCTGCTCTTATGTTGAGACATTTAGATTGTGTCAAAGGTCATGGATCAGGATCTGACAGGAATTTTGACCTGATGGTCGATTCAGTTTATCCCCTGAGCAAGCAGGCATGCTCTAGCTCAATGGTATAAAAAAAAAAGAAATCCGCACTTGCAGTTCAACTTCAAATCTGGGGGTAGAACAGAAAAGTTGCATTTATCCGAAATGCTGCCACTATGATTTTACCTGAAAATGAGATCATCTTTGCACTGGCTTACTGTTTGTTGTAGAGGTGATTTTAAAAATGTTTTCTTACGGGGTTTAACCACTTCAACCATCTTTGTAGAACAGGATCCCCCAGGGGTCTGTACGTGTACATGGTCCTCTCCCTTTATTCCCTCCACACCAAATCTCTTTGCCGAAAGTAATTGATCTACATAGGCCCACAATGCGTTGTGAACTTGTAGAACTTCTAATTAAGTGGGCCTGCCATGCAATGGCAAAACACTTATTGTAATCCGCCATAGTTAGTTGATCCCACAAATTCCAGCACGTAATAACTACAGTACGATTTACGCTACCCCCGCAATATATGCATCAAAACGTGCCGCGCAGCCGGGAATGGTGTGCTATTACTTTTCTTTCCGATTCACGTTACCATGGCGACATAATTTGCAAAAAAACTACACCCAAAAACCCCATTGACTTTGAATGGCATATTGATTACTCTGGCATACTTTTGCCTAGCAACGTGATTTAAACTTTAAAATGCTCACACGACTTTTCAGCTTTTTCAACCCGTCTCGAAACTTGGCGTGAGTACTTAGATGGCCAATAGGGACGAGCTGTAATGATAAGCCCCGCCCCCTATGTCTTCCTATTGGCTAAACTTTAAACAGCCATAACTCCAGTTCCCAACATGTTACTGGTCTCAAACTCGGTGGGTGGTCCGACAGCCCTAACGGCTAACCACTAATGCTAAGAGCTACTTCCGCTAATGCCAATGCTAATGCTAATGCTAAAAATGCTAATGCTAACATTAAAATGCTAATGCTAACATTAAAATGTTAATGCTAATGTTAAAGAATGTTAATGCTAATGCTACAAATGCTAATATTAAAAATGCTAATGCATACACTTAAAATTTCATAGGAATTTTCTTTTCTAGTTTTTATGTTTGTCAAGGGTATACAAGGGATGCTGTTAGGGCTGAAAGGTCAAAGATACAATATGTCCTTCATATTTTAATTGCTTTATTCCCACACCATTTGTTTTATTATATTTATCACTGTGTTTTATATTTTATATAGCTTTTATTTTATAGCTTTATTCACAGTTTTATTGTACTTTCCAGACCGTTTCTTTTTTTTTTTTTTTTTTTTTACAATACACACTTCTTTGATTCCTATTGTTTATTGTTCTGACCCTGTAAAGATCATTATCCAACCTCGTGCAGCAGACAAATGCTTGGGTGATAATCTATATTTATCATCATAATAAGACCACAGTGACCATATCTCCCTGTAGAGGCCCTTGCACCAAGCCTTGGGGAATACCATGACTGAGTGACACAGGGACAATGATTTATGACTGCTCAAATACAGAATATACTGATCCCATTGATATTTGCTTAACCCTGTCTTCTACCCTGAGCCATCCCAGTCAGACTATAGCAACCTGAGCATGGGAGAGAAGTGCAGCATGTCAGTGTCTGCCACTGGTTAGGAACTGTGAGGTGGTGTCACAGTAAAACATCACAACATTAGTGCTGAGGTTATTATTATGAGACTCCATGGGAAAGCTTACAGATGATGCAATCGTCTGTAATTTTGAATTATTCAAAAAAGCATATGAATCCCTCTCGAATACACATACAGTACAATCATGTAAATGGTGTGTCTACCTTTGGGGTATTTTTTGATCATTTCAGCAAACAGTATGCTATGAACGTGAGAGATAATATTGACATTTATTTTTGCCCCGATCTGGGTCATTACACACCCTGTAAAAGTTTAAGAATTGAAGATGGTTCACACTTATAAACCATGAAAATGGGAGAATAGCCAGCAATAAATGTCCTTTTCACATTTTATTTACCTCTCCAAGGACAGAACAACGGACGTGTTTCAACCTATCAGGTCTTCCTCAGCGTTGTGTCAAGACAACAGGAAGTGAGGTATAAATAGCAGGGGCGTCAATTGGGTATGGCAGGGGTATGCTGCTGCCATACCCTGGGTCCAGGGGGGGAAATAAAAGTTACTTTTAAATATAAATCCATGAATGTCTCTTTGTCTATCTGTGCTGGTTATTATGTTGTTAAATTACAGTAAAATAACTACAAATACAAAATTTAACTAAATGGTCACTTTAACAAGGTTATATTCTCCACACTTGTATTCTCCCCATCTTGACAAAATGGTATATTCCCAAGTTCCGCAGGTCAGCTGCGCGTGATTGGAAAGGACACCCGGGCTCCAGGGAAACCCCGCCCACCGAAGCTTTTGATTGGCTGAAGCGGAGCCAGGGTTGTCAACATTGGACTGTCAGAATCCAGGAGATTTATTTTTGGGGGGTGCGCGGAACTCCCAAACCGGGGTCTGGGGGGTCCTCTCCCCAAAACGTATTAATAGATATATTTTCCTGTGTTCTGTTGAATGTTGTGCATGTTTGATACATTTATCAGGCTTACTTTACTAGCATGTGTACAATTTCAGCCTAATATGCCAAAATGTAGGTGTACAGATCTGATGACAGAAGCAAAGTAAGACATCTTTAATAATGACGTCTCATCTGTAAGTCATTACTTAAGTGAATATCTATGATCTTGCATGCATTTTCCCCACCCCTAAAGCGGGTCCTCCCCCAGAACATTTTTAACCCTTAAATGCCAAATGTTGGTGTACAGATTTGATGACTGAAGCAAAAGGACATCTTTAATAATGAGTTCTCATCTTTAAGTCATTACTTACGTGAATATCTGTATGATCTTTCTTGCATGCATTGCCCCCACCCCTAAAGCGGGGGGTCTGGGGGTCCTCCCCCAGAAATGTTTTAACATAGTAGATGTCATTTCCTGTGTTCTGGTGAATTTTGGGAGTTTGATACAAAATCCAGGAGAAATCCAGGAGATTTGCCAATCCAGGAGCATGCCAGGAGATGGGGTAACAATCCAGGAGACTCCTGGGAAATCCAGGAGAGTTGACAAGCCTGAGCGGAGCTAGGGAGCGCTCAATTGTAGTCGCTTGGACAGGGCGTTTATCGTGGGCTTGCCCAGGCCTTACGGCCTGGGCATAAATATAACGATTGCATTCACCACGGCTTCGTAACTCGCGCGGCGCTCCGCCGGCCGCGCGGCCCTGGTCCGCTGGCCTTCGCGCCGCTTGCAGTGTCGTGGACAATCGAGCGGCTCCGTCTGGAGCCCGGGTGTCCTTTCCAATCACGCGTCAGCTGCACAGATGCAATGCATTATTGTTAATTGTGGCACGTTTACCAACATGCCAAGTTTAGCTGCACTTGAACAACCATTCCAGGTTGCCATATCCAGCCCAAGAAACCGTAGAAATGGGGGGAAAAAGTTAACGTACGGTAGGCTTACTTCTTAAAATAGATGTATCATGCCTGTTGCTAAGGTATGGCAACATGACTGGTGTCTTCGCGCGCGTGCAAGACACCAGTCATGTTGCCATACCTTAGCTTTTTCTGAACTGACGCCACAGATAAATAGTGCATGATGCAATCAATTCCAAATTAATACAGGTGCCAATTGTCATCACCTTGAAAGCTAACAATGGAAACTCAATATTATTCTTAGGGTAACATAGGAAAGGTCAGTGGCCTTGTGGTTAGAGAGTCCGCCCTGGGACTGGGAGGTTTGATCCCCGCCTGGGTCATACCAAAGACTGAAAAATGCAGGGACCCAGTGCCTCCCTGCTTGGCACTCAGCATCAAGGGTTGGATTGGGGATTAAGTCCTAGCGTCATGTCCAGGGGGTAAACTTGTACAGTAAAGCTGCCTCACGCTTCAGAAACAGTTGATGGGCTCCTGCCCTATGGGCCACATGGCTCGGCAAGGCTTATTAACTTACTACCAGCTAAGGAAAGGACAAATGCTATGTGAAATGCAATGCAATAAGACTCAAATACAAAGAGGATGTGGGATGATCACACAGTGAACTCTATATACATACCGGTAAGTAAAGGCCACTTCAGGGCCTTTTAAGTGCCTGAAAGGTCAGTAAACCTAACAAACAAATGACTTGTGAGATTACATTAGTCAAATTACAAAGAATATAAAACTACAAAAATACTAAAGGAGACCAGAAAAACCCGGGAAGGAGGCCTTTTGACACGCAACTATGTTAACACACACACACATGCACGCACACGCACACGCACACACACACGCCCACGCACGCACGCACGCACACACACACACACACACACACACACACACACACACACACACACACACACACACACACACACACACACACACACACACACACACACACACACACACACACACACGCAGGTTTGCAATTGCTACTTTGTGGGGACATTACACATAGTCTACTATCTTTGTGGGGACATTCCATTCATTTTGAACCCTAACCCTAACCCTTAACCTAACCCCTAAACACCTTGTGGGGACCTATTAATAAGTACCCACAAGGTATTGTGCAAGTATTGTACTATCTTTGTGGGGACATGAGGTCACCACAAAGTAGTAATTCCCTGTCCGTCCACACACACACACACACACACACACACACACACACACACACACACACACACACACACACACACACACACACACACACACACACACACACACACACACACACACACACACACACATGTATTGATTATACTTCTACTACCTTGGACTCCTCATTTAGACATTTATAATTTGGTTAGAAACGCAGTTGACTATTATCTATATTTTCACCCTAGTATGTTTCTATTGGTTATTTTGTCAGTCTTCTAGGCCCTACTGTATACATTATATTGGGACAGGGCAATACATCAACCCTGGTCCTTGAAATCAGCTCCACCCCTTATTGGACAACAACAGAATGACAAAAAGGTCACTTGTAATTAGATATTTGGTAGGATAATAAACCTGCAGGAGTAGGGGTTGGGGTCCTGCATGGTAATAGTAGTAACTCCTTACAACAAGACCCTGATTCTGTGCACACCTCACTCTCTATTTATAGCTCAGACGACGGCATGGATGAAGAATTTAGAATAAAAAGTTGTCATTCTACTGCTCTGCCTCCAAAATGCGGAATGCCTTGACACCATTAAATGATGCGTAACACTGGTTTCTTTCCAAATTGGCCTGATAAAACATATATCAGGAGACCACAAGGGGAGGTAAATTTACTGTATAAATTCCCATCAAAATAAGGTGTCATTCACTTCTGCCATTTTCTGCTTTTCTCCTTTAGTGTTTGTATTTGTTGATGAAAACGTTTCAAGCTAGGTTGATAAATTAAATACATTTAAAGTTATACCATGTAACTTTTTTTATAAAACAAATCTTAAAATGGTCCTAACTGTTAAATCGCTAAAGTTTTAGAACCCCCACTCCGTTATTTTCAGCTTCAAAAGCCTTCTCTTTATATGTTTTCTATGAGCCGTGACGGGGGGAGAATTTCGCGGCAATATGACGTCATCATACTACTGGCCAATCACAGCGAGGGTTATACACTGCCGGCCAATCACAGCGCATCTTGGAGTGGGGTCGCTAGGGCGGCCATATTTGTAGTCTCCCGTGTGTTTCTATACTCGGGTGCACGGTGAAGCTTGGGTGAAGGAGTGTATCTCCAGAATGGCTGAACGCACAGCAACCAGGGACCCCTCAAAAGATAGATCTCGGCGAGGTGGAGGCAGACGCGGGGGTGTGAGAACCGAAACACGGCCGAAAGACGCGGACGCGACCGAGGTTTGCTATAGAGCTACTGACCACAAGTTGAGCAACTTACACAGTATAGCTTTAAGCCTAAATGTCTGACTGTACCACATGCCGTTTACATTTCTGATAAAGTATTTAATCAATCAATTCAGTCAATCAAAAGACATACCGGTATGTCTGTTGGGGGCAGTGATGGGCAGCAGGGTGACGTCCTTTAACCCGTGGCAGATCAATCCAGGGCTGTGCACAGTGTGCAGTGCCATGGTGGAGACCAGAGGCAAACCTCCTGGAGGACTCATTACAACAGATGGTCTGCAGCATCGCCGGACCCTGGTGTGTGTGTGTGTGTGTGTGTGTGTGTGTGTGTGTGTGTGTGTGTGTGTGTGTGTGTGTGTGTGTGTGTGTGTGTGTGTGTGTGTGTGTCTAGCTATACTTATGGGGACTAAAAGCATGTTCACACAGTCACATGCAGGGGACACAGTCACATGTGGGGACAAAATTGTAGGTCCCCATAACGGAAAGGGTTAAGGTTAGGGTTAGGGTTAGGGTTAAGGTTAGGGTTAGGGTTAGGGTTAGGGGTTAGGTTTAGGGATAGAGGTTAGGGTAAGGCCACAGAAAATGAATGGAAGTCTATGTAATGTCCCCAAAAGTGATGCATTCCTATTGTGTGTGTGTGTGTGTGTGTGTGTGTGTGTGTGTGTGTGTGTGTGTGTGTGTGTGTGTGTGTGTGTGTGTGTGTGTGTGTGTGTGTGTGTGTGTGTGTGTGTCTAGCTATACTTATGGGGACTAAAAGCATGTTCACACAGTCACATGCAGGGGACACAGTCACATGTGGGGACAAAATTGTAGGTCCCCATAACGGAAAGGGTTAAGGTTAGGGTTAGGGTTAGGGTTAGGGTTAGGGTTAGGGTTAGGGTTAGGGTTAGGGGTTAGGTTTAGGGATAGAGGTTAGGGTAAGGCCACAGAAAATGAATGGAAGTCTATGTAATGTCCCCAAAAGTGATGCATTCCTATTGTGTGTGTGTGTGTGTGTGTGTGTGTGTGTGTGTGTGTGTGTGTGTGTGTGTGTGTGTGTGTGTGTGTGTGTGTGTGTGTTATGGGTATAGGTGTGAGTGTGTGTACATGCGTGTGCGACTTTCCCACAATGCTGTTTAATTGATGGAGCGCTTGCATGCAAGTGTAACGCTCTGCTGATTCAATGCTAAAACGAAGTCCTTTAATAGTCCTATGCTTTTACTCCTCGGGTGGAAAGTAAAAGCAAACTGGCTATACTATGAAAATACAATGTCAATTATATATGGTAAAGACTTATAAAGCATGCATGAGTCCATGCATGTGATTCAATAAACCTTTATTTTCAACCAACCTGCTGAATCATCTGGTTCCTGCTTCTTGTTTGTTTGTTTACCCCCACCCCCCTACTGCTGTAGCCAACGTCTTGAATGCCCTTTTAGAATTCTGGCCTAAATGTGAGCTCTAAATGTATACAGACGCTCCCCCTGGGAGCCTACAGCTTACAGCAACCATGGAACTCGTGACTCTTTTTTCTATAGCGGCTGCTTTTACCGTTCACCTGATCAATCAGACATCGATTGGCTCTGGTTCTCTCAGACAAGCCTGCATGCATGCTTGGTGTCACATATGAGGATCCCAAGCTGAAGTATAGCCTACCCACACCACAGTGGCTCACATTGGATTCCCAAATTAATTTGTATTTGGCCGCGGACCCCATCTGAAAAGGTGTTGAACCAGGGACCCCCAGAAGATAATTTAAGTGAAAATTTGATATCAAAATGATCCAAAATGTTCCAAACATTTTTCAACAAAATTCTAAAATAGCAGATGTACAAGCTCTTGAGCATATTTTGAGCATACCCCCATGCAAGATTTGTGTTGTTAAGGATTTGAGGAAAATAGTAGATCTACAAGCTCCAAATGGCTATTTCACACTGATGGAAAGATTATTATATTGCATATGAATAGACAGTTTCCCCCAAAATATTAAAGTACTCGCACACAAGAAATGAGTCCACACAGTGTAAGTCCGTTTTTCTGTTAGTTGTATTGAAAGAATAGTGCAGAGGTCAAATTGCAGTACAGCAACGTACAGTACAGCAAAATCACCCATAGTGCCGTCTCTCGCTAATAGACAGTTGACATGGTTTTATATAGTTACTTTAACCGTATGATGTAATAGGTGACCGTGGTCACCTCATCGGCTGACCTGACCTTTATCAGTGGTCAGAACACAACAGAATTGTTGACAGAGTTTAATCTTGTTGTTGACAGCTTCCTGCCGTCACTCCATAAGGCTTAAAGATGGTTTGCCAGTTAAATATCAGGCCTTGTACAGTGTCAAGGCTGTAACAGGGTTTGTTTTGGAACACAGAGTTGCAAACAGCACAATCACAAGTGTTTCGTATGAAACACCTGTTTGTTAAGAATCGGAAGGAAGCACTCCACTCCTATGGGTGTCGCTAGCGGCAACCAAGAATAACAGAATCACTCACATAAACTCCCGTAGGACAATTCCCATTGGCCGAAGGGTATGTCCGTCAAATTACGTACTCGCCTGGAGGCGGACCCCTATAAATTCCCCATCCGCCGGATGTTCCCCCTCTTTTGAGAGAGCTCTGCGCAAACTCACGAACAGGGTCCTCACCGGAGTGGAGTGCTTCCTTCCGATTCTTAACAAACAGGTGTTTCATACGAAACACTTGTGTTTGTTTACGAATCTCCAGTCAGCACTCCACTCTTATGGGAAACATAAACTCCCGGAAGCGGAAACGACCAACAGGAATTAAGGAACCCTTACAGACTAGGCCCACCGGAACCCACCTCAACCTAGTCTGCCCCAAGTTACAACCGAAGGGTTAACCCAGGAAAAGGGCCCCCCTCCACCACGACCACTACCCTCTGGTCCGTGTGGAGGAAGAAAAAGTGTAAAGACACTTACAAAACAACCCAAGGGAGAACACTACTAAGAGTCTCACCTCATAGGGAAGGGGAGGAGGCGGCCACCTCAAGAACAGAAAGCGCCAAAGAAGAAGGCGCTAAGTCCAGGTGAAAATAAGCCGCAAAAGTGTAAAGCGACTTCCAGCTAGCCGCCATACACACCTCTTGAATGGAAGTCCCCTTAGCGAGACCCCAAGAAGAGGAAACTCCCCTAGTCGAATAGGCTTACAGGCCGAAGGGCCTAGCCATCTTCGCACTGTCATGAGCCAAAACAATGGCTTCCACAATCCACCCAGACAGAGACGACTCCGCGATCTCCATCCTGCCAGTGGACTTACCATGTGAGACAACCAGACTACCAGACCGTCTGCGGTCTTCAGTCCTCTCACAGTAAACTCTCAGAGCCCTAAACGGGCAAAGACAGTTTAACCTCCCAACCTCCTCCTAAGCGAAAGGAGGAGGGAGAAAGGCCAGAAGTTCCACCGGAACTTCCTAAATCCTCCCGTTCTTGAGTAAGAACCTGAGGAAAGGTTAGAGAAAGACCTTGCGGTCAATCCCAGAAAACCTCCTACAGCCCCAGCTACAGAGAGAGCATGAAGGTCACTGACCCTCTTGGCTGTAGACAGAACCAGGAAAGGAGCCTACTTAGGAAAGGCTCCAAGGAGAAAATCTCCCAAAAGGCTCAAAGGAGCCTGACTCGGACCCCTTAGGATCCCCTCTAGAACCCAAGAGGGAACCCACGGTCTAGCCGCAGCAGCGCCTCGTTTGAAACCAGTCAAAACTGAGGCAACCAAAGGTTCTTAGAAGGTTAAGAACCCTCCAAACCCAGGCGGCAACCCTCGAGGCAGCCACACAGCCCCTAAAAGTAGGGACTGCCAGCTTCTGAACTATACCGGACAGAAGAAAGTCCAAAAGTCCAGAAGGACGCCCGGGCCAAAACCACCGAAGGGCGGTTCAACCTGTAACAAGAGGCGAAAGCCTCCCAAACCCCCGTGTACACTTCTAGAGTACCAGGGGCTCCGGCCCTCTGCGTCTCGTCTAAGACCTCAGAGGCCAGGGCGGTGGCCCACCGCCACTCCCTTACAAGTGCTAGACCCACCGGTCTAGGCGCTGGGGGTCCGGGAGAAAACTCCTGGTACGCCTAGCTCGCCCTAACCCCGAGTAGAGGCAGGCGCCAAGGTCGACCGACCAGGAGAGGCGCTATCAGGGAACTCCCAGTCCCCTGATTCGGCGCCACCCAGAGCAATTCTGGGGAGTAACTTCCGACCCTAACGTGGGTCGGACGAGACAGCCCTAGCGGTGGAACCGCAGACCGAAGGTCCTGCGGCCAGCTGCGAGACAGAGCGTCTAGGTCCAGAGGGGAAGTCCCCCTCAGACCAAGGTCCAGAGAACACTGACCGTTCCCTGACGACGCGAACAAGTCTGTCACCCGTTGGTCAAAGACCCGATCCCTATCTCCTCCGCCACCGAGGGGCGGGGAGACCAGATCTCGTAACGTGGTTACCCCTGGACAGCAGAAAAACCCCGCTGAACAGGAGGCCCGGAACAAGAGAGGCCCTGAACGACTGTAGTCGACTAGGTACCACAGTCGTGGCCCGAGCTATGTCTAGCTCTCGGGACTTCAGCCCCCCCTGTTTGTTGACAAAAAACAAGGTCGTGGTGTTGACCGTCCTGATGAGGACGTGCCCACCCAGGACCAGGGGATCGAAGTGACGAAGGCCCAGCAACACCGTCATCAGCTCTGAGTAGGTGATAAGGTGGACTCGCACCCCCGGGCCCCGAGGGCCCCTTACTGCGCTCTTCCGGAGTCGCGCCCCAGCCTGAAGGCTGGCGTCCGAGGTGATCACCCTACGGTGAAAAACCTCTCCCATCCTGGCTCCAGCCGACCGAAGGTCGGCTTGCTGCCAGGATAGCAAGACCTCCAAGGTCTAGTGAGAAACCTGTACCGGAGCGCGACCCTCGGTGGGCGGGCTCCGAAGGGAAAACAACCACCTTAGAGCGGTCTCCCATGGAGACGTCCAGTTGTACCCTGTGCAGGGTTAGGGTTAAGAAAACCCTTGAGGTGTGAGGCCCTCTCGAAACGGACTGAGTACTCTGTCCGGGAGAAGGCTGTGTAGGAGAGAAACATCTCTATCCCCTCCTACGAGGGGCGTTTGACCAAGGCAGCGAGTCCAGAAATAACCCTAGGAAAGTGGCACTCTGAAGAGGGGGAGAAGGCACTTTTTCCTAGAGAGGAGCAAAACCCCTGGAGACTGCAGGTGGTCCCGAACCAACCTGAAGTGACGCGCCACCCCCTGAACGGAGCTCGCGTAACTCAACCAGACGTCCGGGTAGCTAGTGACCTGACGGTCTGGCGCTGCAGAGGGTCCGAATGCCCTCCTGGCCCCTAGGATGAAGGCCCGGGGGCTCAGAGACAAGCCGAGGGGAGAACCGTGTACTCGAACACTTCCCCTAGGAGGCGAACCTGAAAGGAGGACGGTGAGGTGGAAAGAAGGAGACTAGTGAAGACGTGTCCCTTAAAACCAGAAAGGTGAACCAGCGTTCACCCTCACCTCCACGTAGAAGACTGGCGGGAGTCAGCAACTTGAAAAAGAGTGTTTTCAAGAACCGAAACAAACCGGCCCGGTTAGGGCGGGTCGAAACCCTACCTAAAGTAGGGAACGAGGGACAGGAAGGAGTCTCGTTACGACGGAAAGAGCTCCACGCGCCCTAGAGTAGCAGGCGGCTGTATGCAGCCTGTCTCCCTGACAAAGAGAACTCTTGAAGAGCAGAGGGGTAAGCCAGTAGACGGCCTGAAAACCCCTAGAAAAGGTGCGAGAGATCCCGATCTGGAATGCACCAAAAAACAAGAGAAGGGCTGTCAGGGAAGAAGAGCGAAGAGACTTGGTCGGCACCGCTCTCGAGGGAGGCCAGGTGCCTTAAAACAAGCGCCCCAAGAGGGGTTTACAAATGTCTGCCCATCTTGACGTGAAGACGTTGGACGGGCACGTGACGTTCTCCCCGGCGGAGCCGAGGGGAGAAGTGAGCGTTCCTCCGACTCCAGCGGAGCCGGGGGAGGAAGCGAACGTAACCCGGAAGCAGCGGGGTCATGTGGGGAAGGAGCTCGTGTCGGGTCCCCGCGGAGCCGGGGGAAAAACCGAACGTACCTCGGGAACCGGCGGAGCCGGAGAGGAAAACGAGCGTACCCAAGTACCAGAGATCGTCCGCGCGGGACGGCTCGAGCGACGGACCGAACGCACCTGAGGAGGGCCGGTCACGTGGCTGAGAAAGGGAGGGCCGAGCCGGGAGGAGAACCGAGCGCACCTCGGGTCCCCGCGGAGCCGGGGAGGGAACCGAGTGCGCCCCGGAAGGCCGGAGGAGCCGAGGAGGAAAGGAGCGCTCCCGTGGCCGAGAGACCGCCCGAAGGGGACGACTCGAGGAAGGAACCGAGCACGTCTGAAGAGGGCTGGAACCCGAACCTCGTGGCCAGGAGCGGAAGACAAGGAGAGAAGGACTAAAAAAGGCCTGCGAGGGCTAACGTCCACTCTAACCTACAGCAAACGACTCCAAAAACCCCGTGGAGGCGTAAAGGTTTTACTCTTAGCTCATAAGGTCTAAAAAGTCCCGAGGGGGCTCATGGAAACCTTTAGAAGGAGGAGAGCAACAAGGAAGGCGGAGACTTCAGATTACCTTTAGCTGGAGGTTGGTCTCTAGTGGTGACTGAAAGAACTGCTAAAGGGCAAAGAGAAAACATAAGCCTGAATAGGCGAAATCTCTACACACTGAAGAACAGAGGAAAGAAGGCTGTGAGAAAGTGAGAGACAGCCTGAAGAGGCAAAACACTCGACACAACTCGTGTCCACTAGGTGGTGTACTAGGAAGAAAAACACACAGAAAGTGGAGGACAGACCAGTTTACTTGACCAGTAAAACCTTTGTGAATACAAAACATTTTTACGTCAAGGTAAGCAGAGGAGGGAATGCCCGTTTTGAATAAAACAACATAGCATTATGTCAGAGGGAATGCACGTTTTGAATAAAACAATAAAGCATTAAGTCACTGAAGGCAGAGGAGGGGATGCACGTTTTGAATAAAACAATAATAGCAACACAGACTCCGGATTCCCTGTCCGAAAGGGAAACAAGGGAAAAAGCCACAGAGAAGCCAGTTCTGAAGAAAACTAAGGCCTGGGGTCCCCAATAGTCTGTTCCAAGCGCCCTACAGGGGTTGCTCGCGGTCCTCTCTGGGCCTGCGGGCTGGGGGTTTCTGAGTAGGGAGACGCCGGCCCGACCTGGAACGTTGGTCTGAGGAACTGAGGGGGTCTCCGGGGGGACGGGGGGGAAGTGGGAGCCGGGGGAGAGGCTCTTCCCAACCTGCGTCCTCTCGGCGTGTGGCGGACTGTCTCAGCAGGATCGGTAGCGCGCCCTCCAGGATACCTCTGGGAGAGCTGGGGAGCTGGAGAAGCTCCTCTCTCCCTTCGAAAGGCCTGTCGTTGGAGAGCGGAGCGATCCAGCTGCGCGCCTCCCTTTGTTGTATGAAGTCCATGGCGCGGCCAGCCCAGGCTACAGCATGGAGGTTAACCGTAGAGAGGTGCTCTAGGGTGGTAGCCAGTTCGGTGGCGTCCTCGCTGTGGAGGAGGTCCGTCACCTGGCTGAGTTGGGTCTTTGCATAGGCCGTGAGGAGGCCAACTGCGTTAAGGTCTCTGACCGAATGACCTATGGCTCTGTAGGCGTCCCTGGCTCCTTTGGACGCGGAAGAGTCCCGCCTGTCCTCCAGCTTCGGGGTCTGTCCCAAGGTGAAAGGACTCCTAGGTGCCCACGGGTTCAGTTCGAAGAACCTGTCCTGGAGGGCGCAGGCGGTAGGAACACTGACTTTAGGGCAGGTGGGGATGCCTATCTCCGGTCCCCCCACGAACTCGGTGGGGAAGTCGAGTTTGGTGGGATCCCAGTGCCGTTCCCAGGTAACGTGCAAGGCTTCTTGCAGTCCAGGCAGTTGGGGGAGCGTGGTCATCCCGTGTTCTCCCAAAGCCACTGGAAGGCCCAGTATGTGGTTTGCCCTCTCCAGCACGGACCAGGCCGTCATCGTCGCTGGATGGGGGTTAGGCCGGTAGGGGGTCCCCTCTGCGGCGAAAGCGGGGCCTCGGGGAGCCCGGGAGGGAACCTGTGCGGTGAAGACGAACACCTCAGGCCGGGGTCCCGCCACTTGTGGAGGGGGGGAGGGGGCCTGCGTCACCGTGGAGACGGGGGGGGCAGGCAGCAGGTCGGTCGGGGCCTGGGAAGAAGAACCCGAGGCGGCCGGAACCACCGGACCTGGCAGAGAGAAGCCCTCATCGTCGGTATCGTCCTCCTCCTCTGGCCAGCGTCTGACTCGTAGCTGCGCGGCCACGAAGGAGACCTCGATGTCCCCGCTGGAGACCTCTTGGGAAACGGTGGGGACCTCCCAAGGGTCTGGAGGGAAGGCCTGGGGCGCCTGGCTCTCTGAAGAGGAGCGGAAGTCGGCGATCAGGTCGATGAGGCTAGCCGCTACAGCGGCGTGCCTCCGCCTGACGGAGGTCGGGGAGAAACGGCCCTCTGGGGAACCTGGGGCGGAGGAGAGGCCCTGTTCCCTGCAGAGGGTGCACCTCCGTTGTGGAGCTCCCGGGTCCATGAGGGAAGGACATCCGTCCACGGAGCAGGAGCGAAAGGCCGAGGGCGAGGGGACGTCCGAGGCCATCGCTGGGCTGCAAAAAGCAGGCCGGAAGCTAAGCTAACCACGAGGTAGAGGAGCCGTGGATAGCTAGTAGGCTAGCGCCGCTAGGCTAACAAGCGAGTAGCGCGACGCTCAAGCTAACTGGCTAAAGTTAGCTAGCGGAGAAATTCGACAAAGGCAGGAGAAAAAGTCTCGAAACCGGTAGGCTCGACCTTACTCGCCAAATCGGTGCAGACGAAACGAACTCCTGAGTGTAGTAGTGTAAAAGTTGAAACTTGACTGTAATAAATCTTAAATGCTGAAGACTTCGTTGGAGCGAGTGAGTGAAACAAGCAATCCAGTTGAAGCAGAAGCGAAAAAGAGGGGGAACATCCGGCGGATGGGGAATTTATAGGGGTCCGCCTCCAGGCGGGTACGTCATTTGACGGACATACCCTTCGGCCAATGGGAATTGTCCTACGGGAGTTTATGTGAGTGATTCTGTTATTCTTGGTTGCCGCTAGCGACACCCATAGGAGTGGAGTGCTGACTGGAGATTCGTAAACAAACAAAGAATTATGATATTTGACTGTTATACACAAATTGGTACACACTACTATATTAATATTATATTAATAATATTAACCAAATAGGATCCAACACACACACACACACACACACACACACACACACACACACACACACACACACACACACACACACACATATACATATACAGTATGTAACGGAGGTGATCCGAACCTCCACACCCAGTTTCAAACCCGGGTCTCCTGCATGAAAGTCCAATATCGTAACCATTAACCCAAAGGGATATCCCCATGGAACGAGGGCAGATACTAGACTTTTGAGGCTTCAGGCTGGGGCTGCGACTCTCTCCGCCACATATATACACTGTATATATATAAGCTTATTGTTTTTATCTTCCCAAGGGCATTTGTGGCAAAAGTTCTACAGACTTTGTTTTCTGTTTAATGCAATCACAAGCAGTAGACCAGTAGACTTTAGTTTCAGTTACAATTTTATGCTTAACTTCTCCTGGCCTTTGAAGTGTCTCAACAACTTACATCCCCAATGGCCAATCAACCACAAACAACCCAAATCCTGACCTGTATACTTGATGGCCAGTCATCATGTCAGTAGCAGGCCTAGATCCAGCTGAGCCTACCATGTTGCACTAACTACTAACACATAGATCACTTCTGCAATGTTTCGTTTTCTCTGTCAATTTTGCACATTCCTTTTGAACCTAAAATGTAACACAAATTTAAAGTAAGGGTAAATAATATTTGGTTAAAACAAGAGTGTGTTTCGTTAAATGATTAAAGCATATTCTGATAGTTATCATTGCTATAGAGTGTATGTTCAGTCTCTTCAGCTCTAATAAACAGTTACTGTAACAGTTAATACATGTTACTGTCATCACTTCCAATTTCACTTGTTTAATCTGTATCCTGACTGAGTTCTCTATCCTGACTGGATATTATCCTGAAAATGCATTTTCTGTTTAATAAAGAGCTCTCAATGAGAGCTCTTTATGTGGACCCCTCACCAGGAATGTAATAAAACCCATAAACTATACTGGAGGCGGGCATTTTGCCATCATCCAGCCTGAGGATCCTGAATCACCCCGTTCATGATACCAGGAGAAGAAGAGTAAGAGAACAGTGAATAATAATATGAGTCACCAGGCTTGTGCTTTTGAAACCCCAAAGGCACCAGCCGCACCCTTGAATATTTATGAATAGATATTAAATTGTGCTAACTGCTCGTGATCGGCTGCTCTCATTTGGATAAATTAGCATAACAATTACATCATCACGACGGCTACTAGTTGGTGTTCAGTGAAACAGGTCGGCATGTGGCACAGTGCGCGAGAGAGAGAGAGAGAGAGAGAGAGAGAGAGAGAGAGAGAGAGAGAGAGAGAGAGAGAGAGCAGGAGAAAGAGAGGCAGGGAGGGAGAGACAGAGTGAGAGAGAGAGGTAGGGAGCGAGAGAGAGAGAGAGAGAGAGAGAGAGAGAGAGAGAGAGAGAGAGAGAGAGAGAGAGAGAGAGAGGGGTCGCCAATCTTTCCGGTGATTGGCTCTATGGATCACTGTGCACGTGTCCGGTGCAGTATTGTTATGCAGTGCACAGTGGAGTAGAGAGAGAGTTCTTCAGGCGGGTCGGGTGCTTTGACTTGGAGAGGTGCGCTGGTGTGCGCGCGGGTATTTAAGTACCTTGGATGGCGACAGCACTGTGCTAAGTGCCCTGGACAGCGACAGAACAGTGTTAAGGAAATTGGAGGGCGACAGTAGCCTACCTTGTTTAATTACCCTGGACAACGACAATACAGTGTTAAGTACCTTGGAGAGCGACCGTACTTTGTTTAAGTGGCCTGGACAACGACAGCACAGCATTAAGTAACCTTGGACAGCGACAGAACAGTGTTAAGTACCTTGGACAGCGACCTCATAGTGTTAAGCCCCTTGGACAGCGACAGTGCCGTGTTTGAGTAACTTGAAGAGCACCTCACCATGCGCAAGTCTCACACAGGAGCGCTTTCTTAGCACACACAAGTTACCAGCAGTCATCTTCATGCGTTCTCCTTCCAGTTGAAACTTTCCATCTGTTTCAGTCTTTTTTTTTTTTTTTTTTTTTTTTTTTCACTCACTTTCCACTCTGACTCTGCACTCAGACCTTCCGCCGGCCGTTCTCCTCAGCAGGGTGTATGGATTAGAGGCGCCAAGAAGCGGGCTCCTCTCCGAGCCAGTCTCCTCCTCGATCCCCTCCCCCTCCGACTGGAGCTATGCCCGGGGCAGGATGTGCTCCAGCCGCAAGATCCTGTGGAGCCTGCTCCTGCTGTCGGTGGTGGAGGTGGGACTGGGCGTGGCGAGCATCGTCCTGGGGGCCGTGGGCATCATCTCGGTGCGCGGTGAGCACAAGCCCCAGCAGGGCGACGCGTCGCCGGTGTGGAGCGGACTCTGTGTGCGTTGTGGTTGACCCTGGGTGAAGTATTTAAGCATGCAGTGCCGCATGTGTGTTTGTCAAAGTTGAAGAAGTCAAAACAAAACTGCAACTATAGAAAGATGCGATTCTGGGAAATTGCAAGTGTGGTTGCCTATGTATAGTCTGGAAGATGTCGCTTGACCAATCCTCAAGCTTGCACCACTCCTCCATTGAGCTCAATGGACTTTGGGGGTTTTGGGGTTTAGGCTACTCTATAAAGTCTTATACTAAAAAAATAATAAAGTTGGGAGAGAACAATAGTGCGTTGCCCTATAACCACACTAACTAGAAATAGTTTGGATAATATGTGTATTGAGAAATGAAAGTGTCCCAATCATAGATTATCACAAGGACAGTGGACAAGCTGATATCATCAGTCGATCAATGGTTCTCAAATATTTCAATTTCAAGGACCCCCATAACTCGAGTGTACAAATGGAACCAAATGGACCTGTGAGGATCCATTTGGTTCCATTTGTACACTCTCAGAGTTACACTGAATTGAGTATAGACTACTAAAGGAACCCAAATCCCAATGCAAACAAGCCATAGTCAGTGCTTTCTTGGGTTTAAATTATGGATGCTCCATGTTTATATAACAATTTAGCCGATAGCTGGCTGATACCGATATTAGTTTATTTCATTTTTGGTGTTATCATTTCCCCTTTTGGGCCAGGGAAACAAATAAATCAACGTATAAGAAATAACTGTACTCTCTTGGTAGGCTGCATTTAACCCACATACCAACATAGCCAGCACAAATATGTTCATCAACAACTAAATATCGGCTACTGCCATCGGTTAATGTCAGCTGAATTTGCAGATACCGATATTGACCGATAACGGCAAACATCGCACAGGAACCATGAAGGTCCCTGGACCCCAGTTTGAGACCCAGTGGTCTAGATTTTGCCAGTTGGCTGAGCAGAAAGTTAATTAATCAGCTTATTGCTTGCCGGACACTGTCTGTAGAATTCATTCATGTTTGATTTGCATGCCCTACTCCTGCCCTCGAAGCTGTCTCCTCGCATTCATACAAGTACAATTCCACATTATTATATTATTGCACCCTATAGCAATTAAAATATACATTACATAATGATGTGTGATGGGATTTGATGGGATGGGGCAGGGGTAGCCCCATCACGTCACATATTGGAATCCCTTCAGGGCAAGGATTCCAATAATGGGCTTAAAGCCTTTGAGTTTGTTTGAGTTCCTCCTTGTCCATGCCCCAAGAGCAACATGCCTGTGATATTCAATTGAGATATTAACTTTATTGACTTGCGTTTATAACTAGCGTTTTGCGTAAATGCACATGCATGGTCCTAAATCCATGCAGGGGGATTGTAATTACAGTAAAATCAGTCGACACTTCAAAGTATCATGCTTTTTTCTGCACATTAATTTTAATGTGCAGATAATCTGCCTTCATTTTATATACTTTAACACACTTATTTATTATATACATATATTTATACGCTGAAACTGTTTGTATGGGTGTGTACGGATGGAAGTACTCAGATATTCTGCTTCATTCTGCTTCACCACAGAAAACAGCCAAAAGCTAAAGGTATGACTGAGGAATGAAAATATACTTGAAGCACAAGAATTTACATTTCCATTACGTCATTGCAATTATTGATGCATTCATTTGTTGTAGCTGATAAGGGTTATCTCAACCATCAATAGGATATTATCTTCATCTATAATTATACATTAAAATGTATTTGTTGCTTAGCATACTTTATATTGTTAAACTCAGCCTGCATGTAAATTACTCCAAAAATAGAGCATGCAATGATAAACATACTCAGGTAAAAGTACCGTTAGTAGTACTTGAGTAAATCTATTCAGCTACTTTCCACACTGCGGTCTGCTGATACGGACATGTGTCTGCACACGAACAATCACTGGATTGATGTGTGTGTGTGTGTGTGTGTGTGTGTGTGTGTGTGTGTGTGTGTGTGTGTGTGCGTGTGTGTGTGTGTGTGTGTGTGTGCGTGCGTGCGTGCGTGCGTGCGTGCGTGTGAGAGAGAGAGAGAGTGTGTGTGTGTGTGTGCGTGCGTGCGTGCGTGCGTGTGCAATGCGTGTGCGTGCATGCATATAAAGTTGCTGAAGAGCAGTTATGCAATGCGTGGAAGCCATGCACGCTTGGAGCAGCATTCTGCTGACTCAGCCGGCCCTATATTCCACCCCAGACCAGACCTGTCACCTCACCAAAACCAGACGCTCCTTCACAGACCCTGCTGTTAGGGACGGGCTCTTCCAGATCAAATTAGGTTGAATTTCAATCCGACTGGACATTGTAAGACTATGAGCCACTTCTCTCTCTCCACTTAGATATTGTTGTTGTGGGGGTGGAAACCTTGTATGTCCAAAACTGTTTGTTTTGTAGGTATCATTTTTAAAATGATTTAAACTAGTGAAAATAGCCGATCTACAAGCACACAATAGCCAAGCACACAACACCTCGCATCACGAGGCGTTGTGTGCTTGTAGATCTGCTATTTTCAATAGTGTGACAGATTTGAAACTTGGAGATACGAGGTTTCTCCCCGACAGTGACGATATAATAGGCTAATAACTGCTGCCGGGGGAGAATACATAGCCTTTCAATAGATCTTATTGTGTTCTGCTATAAACTCATCTGTCTCCAAAAAAGATGCCAAGGGATTGAGGAAATGCTCCTATGCAGCCCTACTCCCTTTAAGGGATAGTTCGCCCCAAAATGACTTTTCTTCTATGGATTACCCATGGAGACTTGGATTCCTGGATATTTTGTATTTTTGTCGCATTCCTAAGCCAATAGTTTGAGGAGACTCTTGTCTGTGTCTCCATAGGGAACAAAGGAGGCACTTTGTGTCTCCATGGGGAACCACTGCTGGCCATCAAATTATCTGCTTAGGAATGCGACAAAAACTAAAAAATATCCATGAATGAATGAAGTCTCCATTGGGTGAGCAATCGATAGAACATTTTTCATTTTGGGGGTGAACTACTCCTCCATGTTGTGCGGGAAAAGCTTTCGCAGAAAATAACAGATGGACTATCTCATGAGTGAGCTTGTCGATCGGCTGTTTTCAGCGGAAGCTTTACCCACAATAACAGAAAAGACACTAGCATGGAGCCCTGAGGGACTCGACTCAAGCTCAACCAATTATGCGGTTGAAGTGGTTATGCTGACACACTGCTCGCTGCAGACAGTGCCGTATAAAACAGGATTAATTATTCATTGATGTTATTTCTTTAGTCGTAGAAGATCGTATTGGGCATCCCCTCTGGTCAGGGTAGACGAGAGGTGTTAAATCCTCTTTTAAGTATACTCGAACCCTAGAGTCCCTATTCTGGGCATGTCCATAATAGGCGAACGTTTGACAAAAACAGGTGAACATTATGCAAGAATAGCAGTTTACAAGCCCGTAAAACTTCAGTAAAGAGGGAAAAAAGGAAGGGGCCGAGTACAGACCCCTATTGGGAACCACAGTCAAAGAATAGCGGGTTTAAGTGGTTAAAAGTGTGGCCATTTACATACTCTCTTATTATCTGTCACTGTAGGAAATACCAGAAAACAGCATGTGGAAGATGCAACATGCTGTGAGCTTATATATCTGGCTATTTTTGGTATACGCAACATACGACAAAGTATACATCATGTCGCAGTTAGTATGAAAACGACCAGCTCATGTCCCTGAGTGTGTCAGTCAGTCACACCTCATGTCACGCTCATGTTCTGTCAGCCACAGGGAGGCGCCACAGAGCTACTGTATGTGAGTGAGTGTGAAAGCAGCAACACAAGAAGGAAGTTATCCCCCACATTTTCCCTCAGATGTATTGTGCCAACTGCGACGACGACAAGTTTGTGTCGCTAATCACCATTAGGGCATTTTACTTGTAGACCATTATGTATAATATTTTGTCATGGTCATTATATCAAATAAAACACACACACACACACACACACACACACACACACACAAACACACACACACACGCACACACATGCGCGCGACACACACTCACACACACACACACACACCAACAACAACAACTCACAGTGAAATACTACAGCATGCGGTTCATTTAGGGCTGGGCAATTAACCTACATTTAGAACCAATAACTGACTTAAAGCGTAACTTTTTTAATGAATGAAATATAATTTGGACAATCAGTATGGTCCAGTATGTTACTACAATATAACTGACAATAATAATTATACCAAAAAAAAGCAAAAAAAGCTTTTGTTTTTATTACTACTAAATCGATTAGTCTGATTAACCACTTATTTTCTATACCTGTACATTAATTGTAAACAATTTCGTATTGTCTCGGTGTGCGGGCCATAATAACACAACACACGCTGGAGAACGCTGCTGCATTCCAGCATGGTTCTGATGCTGTTGTGACATTCAGGACAATATTTATGGCTCCCAATGCAGCCTGGGAGGCTGACACACTCTCTATTTATGGGGCTGTTAAGTATGACATCATTTTGTAGGCAGAGGAGAATTTCTGCCCCCAGTTTCCGTGAATCTTTTTACTATTTTTACTATTTACACATTTTTCTTCTCTTTGTTATTGAAAGGAAAGTGTTAGAATGATACTTTAGTCGTTGTTTTTTGAAATAGCGAGGGACAGAAAATGCTCTGGGGGCAGATTCTCCTCTGCCTACAAAATGATGTCACGGCTTAAAAGCCCCATAGGGTGAGAGAGAAAATAGCTGCTGAATGGCCGAGTTTTAAAGAAAGAATGCGTTCTAACGATCTTCCTGCAAGAATGTGATGGGTGTGTATGAGGAAGGGGGGGCGGGGCTGGTACTTGTGTGTGTCTATGTGTGTATTGGGGGAGGATTTGTGTGTTTTATGGGATTGTGAATGTGCAGTTGTGTGTTTCTTTGCGTGCATGTGTGCATGCGTGTTTGCTTTGTTTTGATGCTAGTTTAATTGATCGTAAAGGATAGGCAAAGAATAAGCATTGTGCTTCAGCCTATTCCTTTTTTTTCGGTCGTTGAATTTGGATTGGTAGGATAAGTATATTTATTATGATGATTTTCTTGATGTAAGTCCACACACGTTTGTTTTGGTTTGTTGTAAACAAAGACATTCATTCATTCATTCATTCATTCATTCATTCATTCATTCAGTCAGTCATGTATTACCTGGTATAGTTTCAATGTATATAGTATTATTTGGACAGTACCGGTATATTGTTTACTTTAGATACAGTAGATGATTCTAAGGTTCCTGGCTTACCTGCAATCCTATAGTTTACTGGCGCACTACACACTCTCTCTCTGCATTTGATATACTGTATATATACAGTATGTGATTACTGATTACCTTGCTTATCATAAGTTGCTCTAGACAAGGAGAACATCTATTCTAAATGCCTTATGTTATGTTGTGTCAGCATGGAAATGTGTCCTAAAAACTGATATTGAAGCATATATATCCTCTCTTTCAGTTCCTGCTGTGTGGGATGTGTGGAGTGGTGTGTGCCAGGAAGAGGACTGGCCTTATTGTAAGTACTGGACTGCACACACACACACACTGTCTCTGTCTGGGGAAACGTCTGGGTTAGATAAGGATCCAGCATCTCCGCAGAGCAGACAAACACTTTACAGTATGAATCCCCACAAGGGAAAACCCAGGGTGTTTACAGCAGAACTAGGAGAATAAGAAGAGTAGAGAATTAAAAGTGCACAGTCAACAATAAACATAGTAGTAGTATACAGCAGGCTAAGTAAGCAATACATGTACCTAACCCTAATATTGAACCGTACAATAATGCGGATACAATAAAAATACAGTAGACACTCGTACTCACTCACGAGCAAACCCACACACCACACGCAAACAGTTTGTTTTTTATGTGCTTGTTAAGCAGTTCAATCCATGTTCTTTCTACCTCTGTCCGAAAGCTATACAGAGTCAAATCCTTGGTGTGTTAATTCAACTATGACAGTGGGATCAGTAGCATTTTTGGGTTTCTGATCCGGTCGGGAGCGGAAACAACCTACGACGCCATCAGACAGACTACACTTTGGCTGGAACTATACCGGAAACAGTCGTAACCCAAAATAATTCCCAGAGTTCAAGGGCATCATTTTAGGACCTAGCCAATAGAACCCTTGATGCGTCATAGTTTTGCTTAGTTTGGAGTAGTTTGTTTGGTATATCCATCTTTTAGTCCAACTCGTGAGCTTGTCTATTTTCCCAATAGAACCGTGATATACAAAATGTAGTTCCTCAACTCTTAGTGCTTGTCAGGGACAGGTTGTGCCCAGTTAAAATATGGTGTATTCTGCTTCCTATCGGCATATCTCTCTCCTCGTGTGATTAACGACTTGGGCGTGTTAGGGGTGAGGTTGGTTAACCTCCTAAATCATGATGCTCTAGTCCAGTCTCCACTCACATGAGGGAGGAGTTCCCAGGGGTCTCCCAATGGCACGGCCTCAAGCCTGAGTTCGATCATTATTATTACTGTGGGGAACATTAGCCCAAAATAGCTGATCCACAAAGAGATTTAGTGTATGTAGACAGGGGAACAAGCGGTACAGTAAAGCAGTGGTTCTCAACCTTTTCAGGCCACGACCACCAAAATAATCATATTTTAACTGGGGACCCCCCCACCTTGACGAGCACTAAGCGTTGAGCAATTATATTTTGTATAACACGGTTCTATTGTGAAAATAGCAGATCTATTTTTACAATTTCTGCCTCTAATATTTGACAATTTGGCCCATGTTTAATCTGACATTTTAGAGCTATCAAAAGGTCCTTAAATTGTCACTTTAGAAATGTGCAGATACCCTCTATACACTTAAACCTTATTTTGGTTGGTTTACTGTTGAGTGAGAAAACAATGTTGAACATTAAGTTAATCATCTGGGGACCCCCCAAAAATAATTTGGGGACCCCCTGGGGGTCCCGACCCACAGGTTGAGAACCACTGCAGTAAAGTACAGTCGCAACTCAGGTACATTTTACTTAGTCTCTGTGCGAGGAATCGGCGTGTGCTTGTGCAGCTGCGTGTTTATATGTGTGGTCTGCCCTCCGAGCAGCAGCTACTGTACACGCGCGACAACGTTTTGAAAGATGTCAACGGGAAACCTGAGGAGACAGCCAGTCACCTCTCCTCTCCTCTTTCTGCCATGTCTCCATTTCTCCTCTCCGTCTCTCTGTCTCTCCCCGTCCGCCCTCTGCCTCGTGTCTGTCTCAGCGACTGCTGTGTGTTGAAACACCTCTCTCTCCCCCGGTCATCACCTGCCCCTCTCTGACAGGCACGTGCACACATACACATCAAAGGGGGCTTGAGCCCCTGCCCTTTTATCCTTCTGTCTAAAGTGCCCTATATCCAGACCATGAATGCAGTTTTTACTCTGGTGAAAGAAATGCAAAATGCCTCGTTTCCATGCCATACCTGAAGGCAGCATTCAATTACCTTGTCCTGGCCTCTCCTGACCTTGAATGCAGCATTGAAAGAATTGCCCTCTCTGGGTAGAAATCAAGCATCGAAAATAGCCCACCTCCAAGCTCACAACGTGTCTCAGCGCGACACATTGTGAGCTTGGAGGTCTGCTATTTTCAATATTTTCACCAAAAGGCCCTTTTAGAAATTTCATCCCTTGCCTCTGTAACATTCTCTGCACGTCCCTGCTCCCTGATCTGTCTCTGTCTCTGTCTCTGTCTCTGTCTCTGATCTGTCTGTCTCTGTCTCTGTGTGTCTCTGTCTCTGTGTCTCCCTTGGGGAGGGTGCTAATGATGGATCAATGTCAGCAGCACGCTGTGCTGTAACGGAGACATCCCCCCCTCCTCCTACTCCTCCTCCTCCATCCTCACCCTCTCGCTCACCCTTTCTCCCTCGCTCATCATTCTTTATTACCCTCTGCTCTCCACACTTGGCCGTTCTCTCATTTCCTCATCCTCTCTCGGTTTCTACCCTTTTATTTCCGCACTCTCTCTCCCTCTCTGTCTGTCTCTTTCCAGTCTCTCTCGTCTCAGTGTGGGGTGCTGATTGCATTGGGATGCTTTGGCGCGGGTCTCCTGCGAGCTGTTTTCCACACTTCGCCCCGGGTAATGGCTGAAACCTGAGCCGGCCTTTTTCCATGTGGTTAGCGGCTCTGCGGGCACGCGGGAGAGATAACCTAGCGCACACACACACACACACACACACGCGCGCGCGCACACACGCACACACACACGCACACACACGCACACAAGCACATATACACGCACGTACACAAACAAGTGCTCGCGCGTCTGCACTCCAATTATCGGCAAGTGTACGAAACAGCGTAGTCAGATTGCAAATGACTTTTAGAATCGGATTACCCTGCGGAGATTGCTGGGGATGCCCATGGCTTATGTAACAAATGACATCCTTAACCACTTCAAGCCCATAGGGTTGAGGTGGAGCCCCTCAGGGCTCCATGCTAGTGTCTTTTCAGTTTCTTGTTAAATTTGCGCGTCACGCTCATACATCATCAATTATGCATCTTAAACAATATCTCTTATGGAGCATTTTTTATTCATAAAATGTAATGTTGTCCAAACGGTGTGGTAGAGCATAAGTTAAAGGTGTATTCAGTGATAATGAAAGTGGCCGGGGGTCATCTTGTCCCTTACTGGCCTTACAACGTGGAAATCTATAAAAAATCTATAAAATGTTTTTATAGATTTTATAATGTTCTCGTTTTGATCATTAGACCCAATCGGTAGGCCTACGTCTTCAGCTTCAGGATATGTATGATACTGATTTACTACAAGACTGTGGCATTTTATGAGTTCAGTAGTTTACAATCTAGGCATTTAGCAGACGTTCTTAATTCAGAGCGACTGTGGTTCTCAAAACTTTTATTTTGACCATCATAACGAAATATTAGGCCTGTCACGATTCACGAAAAAATCGATTTAAATCGATTTAATTGGGGGACGGTTAAAATCGATCTTTTAAAAAACGAATCGCGATTCGACCAACGTCTAGCGTCAACGACCAACGTCTAACCCCCCCGGCTCCACCGACCGCGTCGAGCGTCGCGTCAACGGCAACGCTGGAGACGCTCCGGTTTTAATCAATGAAGGGCGACCCACTGCTGTCACAACGTCGGAGCTCAAGCAGAAAGGCTCACTCACTAGCTGCCAGCTCCGCGATTTTGATTGACAAAGAGAGCAGTTGAGTGCTGAGTCTACTTTGCTGCTACAGAGCATAGCACTAATCAGTGCTAAGGGAAGGGCTAACAACAACTAAGGGAAGGGCTAACAACAACAATGCTACGTACAGATGCATGTC
Organism: Nannobrachium achirus; assembly: GCF_963921795.1. Lineage (NCBI taxonomy): Eukaryota > Metazoa > Chordata > Actinopteri > Myctophiformes > Myctophidae > Nannobrachium > Nannobrachium achirus. Next base: position 41,395,605 of record NC_137819.1, on the reverse strand, counting down.
TCTGCCCATAGGCGTATTCGTAGGTCCCCAGGTACGGGGGTCCGATTTGGACCGGCCCAGCCCACAACGGCCCACTTCGGTCTCATTCGCGGCCGACACAGTCGGCCGCCGAAAAATCGGATCGGGTCGGGTTGGATCGGCCGAAAATTCGGTTTGGTTTGGGTTTCTGTGTGCATTTCCAGGTCGGTTCTGGTGTGTAATAATGAGTTAGCACACAGCGCAGCATGTACATACGTGCACACTACACATAGACAGTCACACACACACACACACACACACACACACACACACACACACACACACACACACACACACACACACACACACACACACACACACTACCAGGACAGTGTTAAACTTAATATCACCAACAGTGTGTGTTGGTCAGCCTCACACACCACAGACACATGACACATGTTCAAAACCAGACGGAAATAACTGACCACTGCATAACTCACATCAAGTTCAAATTCACACGCAAAGACCATGCAGCCAAAACTAAAGCACTATCATTGTAACACAACGCACACACCAACACAGTGCTGGCACTGTGCGTAAAGACGCACAGTGGAGAGCTGCTTAGACATGCCCAAGTGGTGCCCAACAAATTGACCAAAGGCACAATGCAATTAGAATAGAATAATAAACTACTTGTTTATATATCCTACCTTATTGAATGAGCATCCGTCGCAGTGCTCGGTGCACAAAACGTGATAAGCGGCCATCGTATGGAATGATATAATCCGAAACGGGTGGCAGCAGTGCGCTATTCTCCGCGACGATGCAGTCCTTATTCAACAAACACACAAGAGTCTCTTTTTCCATTGCCATAAAGCTCCGTGTTCATCATCATCATCATCACCTCACCTATTCCTTCTTGGGCCGCGGCCGTTCCAACGTTGTTTCGGGCGGCCGAGCTTCTAGTAATAGAATAGTAATAGACTAATAGTAATAGTAGTCTGATAGCTCCACTTCCCCGACAATAGGTGATTTGGCTGTGGGTAGACCATCCGATGTAGACAGCACTACTGGCCGGTAGCGACACCTCCTCGTCCTCGCTGACAAAATAATTATTTTCAGTACAGTTGGCTGCTGCTGGGCTGCATCTGCCTCCAGATATTTTCGTTTTTTATCTCTTACTTTCTCCGCAATTTGCACGCACGGTTGAGCCATAGAGTTATAATATTAAGGGTTGAGCACTGGACACTGGTCCTCTATCCCGCCACCATTTTTTGAACGGGTTACGTTGACACGGAGCAAACCACTTGAGCAGGGGGAATGGAGTCTCTACCTAACCTCCCTCTACCAGTCACAATCACTCCACCACCCCCCCTTAATAACAATGTATAATGGACCGGGCCGGCCCAGTTGTCTCTATTAGGGCCGATGGGCGGTGAGACTGGTCACTGGTGACTGCGTGTCGGCCAGACCGGTTGTGCGCACATATCGTCCGCGTGGTCCTAGTGCCGGCCCTATTTGAGGCTTTTTTCCTCTCCTTTTTGGATTTCAGCGTCGCGGCAGCCCAACTGGTGGTCCGCGGCCCACGGGGGACAAAACGTACGTGTCCCCGGCCGTTCCTACGCCGCTGTCTCTGCCACTGGTTACAATGTGGAAACAACGTTTCTAGTGAAAACAAGAATTGACACAGTATTTTTACATTAAGGTCAAGATTCAAATTATCCCCTGAGCAGGCAGAATCTATTAGCTCAAGGTTAAAGAGTGTTGTGTAAACTAATCCTGCCCACACACACACACACACACACACACACACACACACACACACACACACACACACACACACACACACACACACACACACACACACACCCCCTCTCTGGAGTAAGCAAAGTCTCTGCTTCTGCAATATCCCTGGATGAGACAAAGTACTTGGAATGCGGTCAAATGTATGAGTGGGATTTGTTTTGGCCATCAGTCTAGATTGCAGGACTCATCAGAAGTGCTGCGGAGGAGAGGAGGCGTGCTTTTATCTCAACTACTTGTGCGAGAATTGAAGTACTCACGTACGTTTTGAAGTGTGTTGACAAGCTGTAGCCTAGATCATAACAGTCTGCAGTATAACTTAAACTGAGCTCTGTCTGTCTGTCTGTGATGTCTGTGATTGCCCAAACCCACTCTTCTCTTGTGTTCTCTCTGTCTCTCTGTCACTCTTTCTCCTTTTTCTTGCTTTCTCTTTCGATTGTCTCTCGTGTTCTTTCCCTACCTCTCTCTCTCAATCTCCCCTTTCCCTCTCACCTTCACTCCTTTACCCTCTTCATTCCTCCTATATCTCTTCCTCTTCCTCCTCTTCCTCCTCTCTCTCTCTCTCTCTCTCTCTCTCTCTCTCATCTCAGATGATCCTGTTTTCGGCCTGCTGTATCTGCGGTCTGATCGGCGGCATCCTCAACTTCCAGTTCGTCCGTGCGCTGAGTAAACGTCCAGACTCCATGCACTCCATCCACCTGGCGGCCATGACCCTGGCATGTCTTGGTACGAACCAACATTACTGTACTAGAACCCTAGCGACATACTCCGCCAAACCTACAGAAAACCCTCTTTAGAAACTCTATATACTCTGTGTTGGTCAAACAATTAGTCTGACAGAAGTTATTGGCGCTGAAATGGGAAGAAAATATTGCACAGCTGCATTTCTCATCTGTCAATATCGTAACGTATCCCTAGTTGCACCTAGTCAATTTTGTAACCCGATCCGAGCTTATCGTATTCTTAGTGTATTCTATTCACTCCAACTCCACTATGGGTGCGACCAGACGATCCTTGTTATTGGAGTAATTGTGTTGAACACTACTGAAGCAATATATTGAAATGAACTCCCGTTGCAGTTAGAACTGCAGACTCACTATCCATCTTCCGCCTTAATCTGAAGACTCACCTCTTCAGATTCCACCTTAGCCCGTAGCACTTGTCCTAGCCTTGGCAGGCTTATGTAAAGGCTATAATCTAGATAGCATATTAGACAGATGCCAGGTCCATTTGTTGCTGGCATCCTTTAAATTGAGAGCCTTGGGTCTCTTAAGGGCATCTGCGAAATGCCAAAATTGTAAATTTACCTTGTGTTTACCTTGCTTACTGTAAATCGTTCTGGATTAAGAGCATCGGCTAAATGCCTAACTGTAAATTGAATGTGACAAAGAAATGCCTCTCCTCTCCTCTCCTCTCCTCTCCTCTCCTCTCCTCTCCTCTCCTCTCCTCTCCTCTCCTCTCCTCTCCTCTCCTCTCCTCTCCTCTCCTCTCCTCTCCTCCCCTGCCCTCCCCAGGCATCTCGTCCTGCACCCTGTCCACCTGGCTGACATGCCGTCTGGCCAGCTCGGAGCAGCAGCGGATGTTCCTAGAGAGAGAACACTCGCTGCACCACTCCCACGAGATGGCCGAGAAGGTACAACACCAACATGAACATGACACGACGTGACACGTTTCTAGCCTGCGGCGGCGCCGGGCTGAGAGTTGACTCACCGAGAGACAGTTACCGGTATCTGCTGACTCTGCATGGCTAATGGTTGCTGGTTAGCGTGACAAGGAATAGGAATAGAAAAACTATGATGCATACTTGCGTACTGTATGTCTGTACTGTTAACTTTTCAGGGTATGGATGGAAAATTGATCCATGTTGTTATTATTTAGTCTCACTATAGTCCCTATTTTGGACATAAACCTTTTCTTACCAGGGCACTGAGTTCTCTGGTGCGACAGATATCCTCTTAGACCAATAACATTTAGATGAGTGATGGGTCGTTTTGCCAAAATAGGCCAAATGTTTCTGCTGTCCACTGTGTCCAGCCTTCGAGGCTAGACAGCAGAAGTGTTTGGCCTATTTTGGGCACGCAATAGGCTCTATGCATATACGCCATTTTGTTCTACTTCCGGGTGTCTTTCGACTTCCTTCACAGGTGTTACTGATGATACTAATGAAGGCTCTGTTTGATTTATTGTACAGTGGTTCTTTAATTTCAAGGACCCCCATAACTCTGTACAAATGGAATCAACAAATGGAATCAAATGGACCCTTGCGGTTCCATTTGCTTCCTTTTATACTGTCAGAGTTACACACCTGTATGGGGACATTTGGAACCCACTCAAGGACACTTTGAGACCCACTGGTGTAGCAGAGTGTTTCCAGTGAGCCAACATGCACAATATCAGCACCCTGACTCTGTTTGAGCAGAATGGAACAGACCCTTCTTTAGTATCATCGGTAACACCTGTGAAGGAAGTCGAAAGACACCTGGAAGTAGCCTAGTTCCAGACCCTGAATCGCTAGCCACACCCATTTGTTTTTTTTGTTTGGCGATTCAGGTCTAGAATCGCTCTCATTGAGGAGGCCTGCCTCGGTTGAAGATCCGATCGGCGAATCAGCGTCGTGAATCAGCGTCTTGTGATCGGCGTGGGTGGGGGTTTCCCAGAACTCATGTGTGTTTCCAAGTACACCAGCGCCGCCGCCGTACCGTACCGCACATCGCGTCGCGGTAAAATGCGGTAAATTGCGGTAAAATGCGATCGTATCGATCTCACTATGAAACACCAGTAGCAGGCATGTTATGTTGTGTTTGATTACTAGTTCGTAGTGCTCCTATTCTGACTGTTTCTTTGGTTAGCAAGTAGCACTAGCAAGCAACAGGCTAGCCACTAGCCAGCCAGTCATGTGTTGGTTGGTGAACCAATCGCTGAAGACTGCCTCTTTTTGGCAACGCCCATCCCTGCAATCGCCCTGGGGGGAAGCGAGTTCAGACTGAATAATGAAGTGAAACGAAATGTCAATTCAGGCTGAGTGTCAGGCTAACCCGGAAGTAGAACAAAATGGCGAAAACGGTGAAAACGTTTTTGCTACTTTTGCGCAACACTATCGTGTGTGCATGCGTGTGTGTGTGCGACTGTACATGTGTGCGCGTGTCTTTGTGTGTGCCAACTTTTTAAGGATGCTATTATACAGCTTTACAAATGTAAACTGGGCTGTGTTCATGTTTGGAAGCCTCGCTAATGTCCATAATCTGTATCCTGATTTGAAACACTTTTCTTTGTGTTCAAGAGTTTCTTGTTAAATGTGAACGCAAATAAAGATGTTCAATGTGTCCAAACAGGAGGTCCTGGACAACTCCAGCAACGGCATCCCGCAGATCTCCTACAACGGTCACTCGCCCACGTCACCCTGACCCACACGTCACCCTGGCAACGCATCAACAGCGTTCCTGCCGTCGTCATCGAGGACCCATTGGACTGGAACAGACTGTGACATTATTATTAGGAAGACTAAAATAGACGGTTCATCGTGAACACACACAGAGGAAACCATCATCAACGACCAAAGACAGAGTGTTCTGTACACTTACGTCCTAATGCAGGTCATGCTGAACTTAACGCGAAACCAACCAACCCCAGCTTTTCTGCCCCAAAGAAAACATTATCTGTTACTGCACTGTGTCTCAACATGAGGTCCGGGGACCACCAGGGGCGTCCAAATGGACCCTTATAACGTTGCTGTCGGGCATTCTCCATTATTGTTACGTGCTTGTGTTTTTTTTGAACGGTGCTAACCGCTCCTAAGTTTGACTTTGTGTGTAAGTCTCCATGTATGCATAGTCTCGTATGCAGTATAGACTAACGTCTCACAAGACTAACGTCATAGAAGGTATGCAGAGACCGATGTTACCACAGCTGATGTCACGGACAGAACGGCCCATACAAGGAGATACCGTATGCAGTGTGTTGTGTTTTTTCGCCCTACTTGATCATACAACATGCAGTGTCGTACAAAAGCATCAAAAGTAGCAGATCCACAAGCTTGTAGATCTGCTACTTTTGCATTTGAATCCTGAAAAGTCTGGTGTTTGGTGTACATATGAGGTTTCCACGCAAAGAGACGATAAGGTAGCTGCGTATACTTAAAGAGGTGGTGCCATAGTTTTGTACTTTTTCTGTTTTGTATGTGTCTATGGAGTTAACATTACTCTAATAGACCACCGGGTGGGGTTATGGTTTGCACATTTGCCTTCCCTGTGTATTTTTGGTTTCTTCCTGAAAGCTGAAAGCCACTGAGTCAAAAGGCCCGATCAAAAAACACAGATTTAATCATCATAAAATCATATCCCCTCCCCCTTTGAGGGAGGGTTCACCACCCACCTGACAACCAGGCATACTTAATGAACTGGTGGGTGTAGCCATATAAAAACACAATTTTAACACTTTCTGTACACTTTTTTTTTTGGAAAAAATCTTCCTCCCAGTATAATCATAATACCTGATCATCACATCTTAGAGGGGGAAGAAATCATGGCACCCCATCTTTAAGCTGAACAGCATCATGCAGACGTTCTGCTGTTCTGCTGCCCTTCTCAGAAGTTCTGACAAGCCAAAAAGTAGTCTGGCTATACTGTGATTGGTCAGACACTCATTCCAGCCTCGAGGTGGCTGTGATACATTTAGTTTTGTTTCGGCGTTCGGCCCAAGGCTTCATCCTCCTGCCTGCGGTGAAAAAGCAGGACTATTGTTTTGAAGAGACGTTGGCTGAGTACGAGTTCCTACATTTTCAAAGCATGTTTATTGTTAATGATCAATCAATTGATTTGTGTTCCAGCTTCAGTTGAACTAATGTAGTATACTTTTATGTTACCAATTATCTAGCCTGAAATCCCAAATCCTAGTTCAGCTGTTTTTTTGTGTTTGTTTTGTTGTTGTCGTTCTTTTTTTTTTTTTACTTACTCCGTCTGGCTATCCTCCTGTTTGAGACGAATTTCCAAACTTAACCAATTACTCGCTATAGGCAAGTCAGACTCGAATTTTACATTGGAAGGCTCTGTCCTGCCCCGCCCACAGACTTTACATTGAAACCCACTGGCACAGATATAAAAAGCTAGATGCCTCATTCGCCTCTGCAGTTCATTGGAGCGACGTGCAATTATTGTAAAAACGAAGGGACTGCTGCCAGTCAAGTGACTACTGGCCAATCACAGCTTGTCTTCTCCGGGACGTATCAATTCAATTCAACAGAGCCAGTTCCGATGTTGCGTGGCTCAGCTGTTCTTACAGGCTGCGTACGTAAAGACAAACCCCCACCTGCCTCTGATTGGCCTAGCAACTTCCGTATGTGTGACGCACGTGGAAGCGATGCACACGGATTCCCTTGGTCCCCCGATGTATATGCCCCAGAGCCAAAGGAGGCGTCTACCTTTCTATGTCTATGCCCACTACTTGTCCCGCCCCGCACCACAGACCAATCAGAAGGCACGGCTCCTAGGGACCCATCCCACCCTGCTCCCGCCCATTGGAAATGGCATGATTTCCAGACTGAGAAAGAGAAGTGAGAAAAACAAAATAAGCCGATCAAAAACAAAAACAAAACACGTTTAAGAGAAATGCATTATTATTATGTTACTATTAATATAATCTATTTGATCAAAACATTGCATTTTGCCCATTATTTGGGGGCCCAGTTGCAATATCCTCACAGCTCACAGGTTGAGAATCACTGATTTATTTAGATTACTGGTTCTGGAGTTTAGGAATTCACAATTTGTTGGCAGTATGAACGTATATCAATATACCGGTACACATTTGCCCGTACCAAGGTTTATTTTTCCTTGGACAGGGCAGACAAAAGAGTTTTGTGTTCTGTTGGGCTCTCTGTACTCTTGCATAGCCACACGTCTATTCCACAATCTCTGAATGCTATAGTATCTGGAACTACACCTCCAGAAAGCCGAGAAAGCAAGCTGTCATCTGTTAATGGTGGGAGGCAAACATCTGGCTCGCGAGACTAGACTCTCTGTGAAGAATGCAGTCGCCTTTACTGGTCCGTAAACTCTCTGAGAGTGTACAAATCGAACCAAATGGACGCTTGCGGGTCTGTGAGAATGTCTTAATCGAACCCTTACAGGTCCATAACTCTTTGTACACTCTCAGGGTAAGATTTACATTTTGGGCGGTGCCAACCACTCCTACATCTGGCTTTGTCTGTATACGTACAGTATGTCCCGTGTTTGTATGTACAGTACGTATGTCCCTCCCCATCCCACATTGGCTAAGCTTCGCGGGGCGCTAAATGAAATTAACTCATGAATAGCTACCACTCACTTCACACTAGGTGTGATTTTTGAAGTGTAGATTGCGGTTCCAGAGCAAAACAAACAATATCAAATGGGGGTCCGTGGTCTAATGCATATCAAACCGGGGGTCCTTAAAAAGGAAAAAGGTTGAGAAAATCA